>NC_091291.1:34431040-34731040 GCF_032444005.1 Ranitomeya imitator
ACGTGCTACCTGCAATCACCACTAGAGGGAGTTCTCTGCATACTGTTGTACACTGAACTGCATTAACCTCCTAACGCCCCCTGTTGGTAGCTGCAGGTAGTAAGAATGAGATCTATATACAAGAGATTTTGAGCTCTGTATGAGAAAAATAAAAGTTCAGATCAGGATAAAGATACATTAGAAAATTAATTTAATCTAATTTTGCACAAAAAATGACTTAATAATCCACGATGGGGAGATTCCCTTTAAGGCATATGCTCTGGATAAACTTTGGTACTATACCTCCAACCAAGAAACAACAGTGGGCCCATCCCAGGCAGCAAATGGAAGTCCTTGTCTACAGGCCTCTTCTAGAAGCTCATGCCTGAAAAAAAAAAAGCACAAACATTTAATAAAAGGTCCTGCTGTCATACAGTTTACAGTCAGGAGAGAACAGCAGCACGGTGTGGAACCCAGACAGCGGCCTAACCCAATATTATGGTCTCTTTTTGCTGCCAGTGTGGACCAGCTGCTGTTCCCCTCCTAAAAATTGGGCGATAGGATCCCACAATTTCACTCTAAAACTTTTCATCTCTTCTTTCTTGTCCATATTCTATCAGTTTATCCCAAGGAGCTCACTGATGGATTCTCTGTTAACTCGTTCAATAACCCATTATTAAGCTCCAGAACTGTTATATTACACGGAATACAAGATATAATAAGGCAGACGGAGGCAACGGGTCTTTAATAAAAGCCAAGCACAATGGACTCCCACTTGCTGGATTGTTGGGCGACCCACGGTTTTTCTGACGTTAACATGGCTGCGGTACAACTCGTGATCATCCACTCGGCACTTAAAGCGCTCAGCATTTCACACACACTTGTGACCGCAGTTATAAACAAGATGATATTTCGGCAGATGACAAGCGGTGAGTCACTGACGCAATTTACACCTGTTCAGACTGCATAATTTTCTGCTCCAATGTGTCTGTGCCACAAATAGAACACAGACCTAGATAAACTGGGAAAAACAACGGAGTCCGGAGACAGAGCCAAAACTGAGCGACGTTCCGCTATAGGGGTTCTAGAAAATATACAGGGTTTGCAGACTGAGTGGCGCTGTGCTATAGAGGTGATAGAAAATAGGCAGGATTTGCAGGCTGAGCTCCGCTATAGGAGTGATAGAAAATGTGCAAGGTTTGCAGACGGAGTGACGCTCCTCTATAGGGGTGATCAAAAATATGCAGAGTCTGCAGATTGAGCGATGCTTCGCTATAAAGGTGATTGAAAATATATAGGGTTTGCAGATTGAGTGTGCTCAGCTATAGGGGTGATAGAAACTATGCAGGGTTTGCCGAGTGAGCGATGCTCCGCTATAAAGGTGATAGAAACTATGCAGGATTTGCCGATTGAGCGATGCTCCGCTATAGGGGGATAGAAAATATGCAGGGTTTGCCGATTGAGTGATGCTTCACTATAGGTGTGATAGAAAATATGCAGGGTTTGCAGATTGAGCGATGCTCCACTATAGTGGTGATAGAAAATATGCAGGGTTTGCCGATTGAGCGATGCTCCGCTATAGGGGGATAGAAAATATGCAGGGTTTGCCGATTGAGTGATGCTTCACTATAGGTGTGATAGAAAATATGCAGGGTTTGCCGATTGAGCGATGCTCCACTATAGTGGTGATAGAAAATATGCAGGGTTTGCCGATTGAGCGATGCTCCGCTATAGGGAGATAGAAAATATGCAGGGTTTGCCGATTGAGTGATGCTTTGCTATAAAGGTGATTGAAAATATGCAGGGTTTGCCAATTGAGCGATGCTCCGCTATAGAGGTGATAGAAAATATGCAGGGTTTGCCAATTGAGCGATGCTCCGCTATAGAGGTGATAGAAAATATGCAGGGTTTGCCGATTGAGTGATGCTTCACTATAGGTGTGATAGAAAATATGCAGGGTTTGCCGATTGAGTGATGCTTCACTATAGGTGTGATAGAAAATATGCAGGGTTTGCAGATTGAGCGATGCTCCACTATAGTGGTGATAGAAAATATGCAGGGTTTGCCGATTGAGCGATGCTCCGCTATAGGGGGATAGAAAATATGCAGGGTTTGCCGATTGAGTGATGCTTTGCTATAAAGGTGATTGAAAATATGCAGGGTTTGCCAATTGAGCGATGCTCCGCTATAGAGGTGATAGAAAATATGCAGGGTTTGCCAATTGAGCGATGCTCCGCTATAGAGGTGATAGAAAATATGCAGGGTTTGCCGATTGAGTGATGCTCCGCTATAGAGGTGATAGAAAATATGCAGGGTTTGCCGATTGAGTGATGCTCCGCTATAGAGGTGATAGAAAATATGCAGGGTTTGCCAATTGAGCGATGCTCCGCTATAGAGGTGATAGAAAATATGCAGGGTTTGCCAATTGAGCGATGCTCCGCTATAGAGGTGATAGAAAATATGCAGGGTTTGCCGATTGAGTGATGCTCCGCTATAGAGGTGATAGAAAATATGCAGGGTTTGCAGATTGAGCGATGCTCCGCTATAGAGGTGATAGAAAATATGCAGGGTTTGCCGAATGAGTGATGCTCCACTATAGGGGTGATTGAAACTATACAGGGTTTGCAGACTGAGCGATGGTCCAATATAGGGGTTACAGAAAATATGCAGGGTTTTAAAGAGGAACAACAGAGGAATGGCACAACGTAAAATGCACAACCAGGCAATTTTTTCAATTTTTGCTTCTTTGCTTTTTTTTCTCTCTTCTTCCAAAATCCACGCCTATTTTATTTTTCCGTCCGATTCTAATTTTTCTGACCCCATTCCTTTTTACCATGCAACGTAATGAAAATCGGAAAGAAATTCCAAATGCTGTGAAATGGTGTAAAAAAAAACAAATAAAAAAAAAAAAAAACACAATTCGGCCATTATTTTTAGTTTTGTTTTTAAAGCGTTCGCAGTGTGATAAAAAAAAATGACCTGGAATCATGACTCTCCAGGTCACTGCGATTACAGGGACACCACACTAAAATAGTGGTGAAAAAAAAAAATCATAAATTTGTAAAAAAAATAAATAAAATTATAAAATAATCACATAGCGCCAACATATTCCGCAGCGCTTTACATTATAGAGGGGACTTGTACAGACAATAGACATTACAGCATAACAGAAATACAGTTCAAAACAGATACCAGGAGGAATGAGGGCCCTGCTGCTCGCAAGCTACAAACTATGAGGAAAAGGGGAGACACGAGAGGTGGATGGTAACAATTGCTTTAGTTATTCGGACCAGCCATAGTGTAAGGCTCAGGTGTTCATGTAAAGCTGCATGAACCAGTTAACTGCCTAAGTATGATACTAGGAACCCAATAATTTTTTTTTTTTTTGGAATGGGCCACACAGGGATAGTTAGGTTAATGCATTGAGGCGGTAGGCAAATTTGATTTGTGTTGCCATTTTCTGAAACCCATATCTTTTTTTTATATTTTTCTATCCACGCAGCTGTTTGAGGGCTTGTTGCTTGCGTGGCAAGTTAATGATTTGTTTTTTTTGTTTTTTTTAATGCAACATGGTGTACAGATGATGTTTTGATTGCATTTTTTAGAAGTGTGGCAACTAAAATCAGCATTTAGGGCATATCTGTCTGTCACTATCTGTCACTATCCCGTCGAGGTGCCCTGGGCTTATCTGACCCTGGACGGGATAGTACGTCATAGCCGATCGGCCGCGCTCACGGGGGGAGCGCGGCCGATCGCGGCTGGGTGTCAGCTGCTTATCGCAGCTGACATCCGGCACTATGTGCCAGGAGCGGTCACGGACCACCCCCGGCACATTAACCCCTGGCACACCGCGATCAAACATGATCGCGATGTGCCGGCGGTATAGGGAAGCTTCCCGCAGGGAGGGGGCTCCCTGCGGGCTTCCCTGAGCCCCCCGCAGCAACGCGATGTGATCGCGTTGCTGCGAGGGTCTCACCTCCCTCCCTGCTCCCTCCAGCCCCGGATCCAAGATGGCCGCGGATCCGGGTCCTGCAGGGAGGGAGGTGGCTTCACAGAGCTTGCTCAGAGCAGGCACTGTGAAGCCTGCAGCGCTGCATGTCAGATCAGTGATCTGACAGAGTGCTGTGCAAACTGTCAGATCACTGATCTGTGATGTCCCCCCCTGGGACAAAGTAAAAAAGTTAAAAAAAAATTTCCAAATGTGTAAAAAAAAATAAAAAAAAAATATTCCAAAATAACGAAAAAAAAAAAAATATTATTCCCATAAATACATTTCTTCATCTAAATAAAAAAAAAAACCTATAAAAGTACACATATTTAGTATCGCCGCGTCCGTAACGACCCGACCTATAAAACTGTCCCACTAGTTAACCCCTTCAGTAAACACCGTAAGAAAAAAAAACGAGGCAAAAAACAACGCTTTATTATCATACCGCCGAACAAAAAGTGGAATAACACGCGATCAAAAGGACAGCTATAAATAACCATGGTACCGCTGAAAGCGTCATATTGTCCTGCAAAAAACGAGCCGCCATACAGCATCATCAGCAAAAAAATAAAAAAATAAAAAAATTATTTTTTCTGTAAAATAGTTTTTATCGTATAAAAGCGCCAAACCATAAAAAAATGATATAAATGAGGTATCGATGTAAACGTACTGACCCGAAGAATAAAACTGCTTTATCAATTTTACCAAACGCGGAACGGTATAAACGCCTCCCCCAATAGAAATTCATGAATAGCTGGTTTTTGGTCATTCTTCCTCACAAAAATCGGAATAAAAAGCGATCAAAAAATGTCACGTGCCCGAAAATGTTTTCAATAAAAACGTCAACTCGTCCCGCAAAAAACAAGACCTCACATGACTCTGTGGACCAAAATATGGAAAAATTATAGCTCTCAAAATGTGGTATTGCAAAAAATATTTTTTGCAATAAAAAGGGTCTTTCAGTGTGTGATGGCTGCCAATCATAAAAATCCGCTAAAAAACTCGCTATAAAAGTAAATCAAACCCCCCTTCATCACCCCCTTAGTTAGGGAAAAATAAAAAAAAATGTATTTATTTCCATTTTCCCATTAGGGCTAGAGTTAGGGCTAGGGCTTGGATTAGGGTTAGGGCTAGGTTTAGGGCTAGGGTTAGGGCTAGGGTTAGGGCTAGGGTTAGGGTTGGGGCTAAAGTTAGGGTTAGGGTTTAGATTACATTTACAGTTGGGAATAGGGTTGGGATTAGGGTTAGGGGTGTGTCTGGGTTAGAGGTGTGGTTAGGGTTACCGTTGGAATTAGGGTTAGGGGTGTGTTTAGATTAGGGTTTCAGTTATAATTGGGGGGTTTCCACTGTTTAGGCACATCAAGGGCTCTCCAAACACGACATGGCGTCCGATCTCAATTCCAGCCAATTCTGCGTTGAAAAAGTAAAACAGTGCTCCTTCCCTTCCGAGCTATCCTGTGTGCCCAAACAGGGGTTTACCCTCACATATGGGGTATCAGCGTACTCAGGACAAATTGGACAACAACTTTTGTGGACCAATTTCTCCTGTTACCCTTGGGAAAAAACAAAACTGGGGGCTAAAAAATAATTTTTGTGGGAAAACAAAAAGATTTTTTATTTTCACGGCTCTGCGTTATAAACTGTAGTGAAACACTTGGGGGTTCAAAGTTCTCACAACACATCTAGATAAGTTCATTGAGGGGTCTAGTTTCCAATATGGGGTCACTTGTGGGGGGTTTCTACTGTTTAGGTACATTAGGGGCTTTGCAAACGCAATGTGACGCCTGCAGACCAATCCATCTAAGTCTGCATTCCAAATGATGCTCCTTCCCTTCCGAGCCCTCCCATGCGCCCAAACGGTGGTTCCCCCCCACATATCGGGTATCAGCGTACTCAGGACAAATTGGACAACAACATTTAGGGTCCAATTTCTCCTGTTACCCTAGGGAAAATACAAAACTGGGGGCTAAAAAATAATTTTTGTGGGAAAAAAATTTTGTTTTATTTTTATGGCTCTGAATTATAAACTTCTGTGAAGCCCTTGGTGGGTCAAAGTGCTCACCACACATCCAGATAAGTTCCTTAGGGGGTCTACTTTCCAAAATGGTGTCACTTGTGGGGGGTTTCAATGTTTAGGCACATCAGTGGCTCTCCAAACGCAACATGGCGTCCCATCTCAATTTCTGTCAATTTTGCATTGAAAAGTCAAACGGCGCTCCTTCCCTTCCGAGCTCTCCCATGTGCCCAAACAGTGGTTTACTGCCACATATGGGGTATCAGCGTACTCAGGACAAATTGGACAACAACTTTTGAGGTCCAATTTCTTCTCTTACCCTTGGAAAAATAAAAAATTGGGGGCAAAAATATAATTTTTGTGAAAAAATATGATTTTTTATTTTTACGGTTCTGCATTATAAACTTCTGTGAAGCACTTGGTGGGTCAAAGTGCTCACCACACATCCAGATAAGTTCCTTAGGGGGTCTACTTTCCAAAATGGTGTCACTTGTGGGGGGTTTCAATGTTTAGGCACATCAGTGGCTCTCCAAACGCAACATGGCGTCCCAACTTAATTCTTGTCAATTTTGCATTGAAAAGTCAAACGGCGCTCCTTCCCTTCCGAGCTCTCCCATGCGCCCAAACAGTGGTTTACTGCCACATATGGGCTATCAGCGTACTCAGGACAAATTGGACAACAACTTTTGGGGTCCATTTTCTCCTGTTACCCTTGGTAAAATAAAACAAATTGGAGCTGAAGTAATTTTTTTGTGTAAAAAAGTTAAATGTTCATTTTTATTTAAACATTCCAAAAATTCCTATTAAACACCTGAAGGGTTAATAAACTTCTTGAATGTGGTTTTGAGCACCTTGAGGGGTGCAGTTTTTAGAATGGTGTCACACTTGGGCATTTTCTATCATATAGACCCCTCAAAATGACTTCAAATGAGACGTGGTCCCTAAAAAAAAATGGTGTTGTAAAAATGAGAAATTGCTGGTCAACTTTTAACCCTTATAACTCCCTAACAAAAAAAAAATTTGGTTCCAAAATTATGCTGATGTAAAGGAGACATGTGGGAAATGTTACTTATTAAGTATTTTGTGTGACATATCTCTGTGATTTAATTGCATAAAAATTCAAAGTTTGAAAATTGCGAAATTTTCAAAATTTTCGCCAAATTTCCGTTTTTTTCACAAATAAACGCAGGTACTATCAAAGAAATTTTACCACTATCATGAAGTACAATATGTCACGAGAAAACAATGTCAGAATCACCAGGATCCGTTGAAGCGTTTCGGAGTTATAACCTCATAAAGGGACAGTGGTCAGAATTGTAAAAATTGGCCTGGTCATTGACGTGCAAACCACCCTTGGGGGTAAAGGGGTTAAAGGGGGCAAAGGGGAGAGGATTTAAAAATAATTTTTTTTTACAAGTATTTTTTTTTATTTTTCAATGTATTATTTTTTTATTTTTCAATGTATTTTTTTATTTTTCAATGTATTATTTTTTTATTTTTCAATGTATTTTTTTATTTTTCAAATTTTTTTATTTTTCAATGTATTTTTTTATTTTTCAATGTTTTTTTTTCAATGTATTTTTTTATTTTTTAATGTGATTTTTATTTTTCAATGTATTATTTTTTTTATTTTTCAATGTTTTTTTTTTCAATGTTTTTTTTTTATTTTTTAATGTGATTTTTATTTTTCAATGTATTATTTTTTTATTTTTCAATGTGATTTTTATTTTTCAATGTATTATTTTTTTATTTTTCAATGTATTTTATTTTTCAATGTATTATTTTTTTTATTTTTCAATGTTTTTTTTCAATGTATTTTTTTATTTTTTCTATTTTTTTATTTTTCAATGTATTTTTTTATTTTTCAATGTATTTTTAAATGTATTTTTTATTTTTCTATTTTTTTATTTTTCAATGTATTATTTTTTTATTTTTCAATGTATGTTTTTATTTTTTTATTTTTCAATGTATTTTTTTATTTTTCAATGTATTTTTTTATTTTTCAATGTATTTTTTTTTATTTTTCAATGTATTATTTTTTTTATTTTTCAATGTATTATTTTTTTATTTTTCAATGTGATTTTTTTATTTTTCAATGTATTATTTTTTTATTTTTCAATGTATTATTTTTTTATTTTTCAGTGTATTTTTTTATTTTTCAATGTTTTTTTTTCAATGTATTTTTTTATTTTTTAATGTGATTTTTATTTTTCAATGTATTTTTATTTTTCAATGTATTTTTTTATTTTTCAATGTATTTTTTTTATTTTTCAATGTTTTTTTATTTTTCAATGTATTATTTTTATTTTTCAATGTGATTTTTTTATTTTTCAATGTATTATTTTTTTATTTTTCAATGTATTTTTATTTTTCAATTTATTTTTTTATTTTTCAATGTATTTTTTTATTTTTCAATGTATTTTTTTATTTTTCAATGTATTTTTTTTATTTTTCAATGTTTTTTTATTTTTCAATGTATTTTTTAATGTATTTTTTATTTTTCAATGTGAATTTTTTTATTTTTCAATGTATTTTTTTTATTTTACAATTATTTTTTTATTTTTCAAAGTATTTTTTTTATTTCTCAATTTTTTTTTATTTTTCAATGTATTTTTTATTTTTCAATGTATTATTTTTATTTTGCAATGTATGTTTGTATTTTTTTATTTTTCAATGTATTTAAATGTATTTTTTTTATTTTTCAATGTATGTTTTTACTTTTTTATTTTTCAATGTATTTTTTTATCTATTTTTTTATTTTTCAATGTGATTTTTTTATTTTTCAATGTATTATTTTTTTTATTTTTCAATGTATTTTTTTATTTTTCAATGTATTTTTTTATTTTGCAATGTATGTTTGTATTTTTTTTATTTTTCAATGTATTATTCTTTTTATTTTTAATGTATTTTTTTATTTTTCAATGTATGTTTTTATTTTTCAATTATTTTTTTATTTTTCAAAGTATTTTTTTTATTTTTCAATGTATTTTTTCTTTTTCAATGTATTTTTTTATTTTACAATGTATGTTTGTATTTGTTTATTTTTCAATGTTTTTTATTTTTCAATGTATTTTTAATGTATTTTTTTATTTTTCAATGTATTATTCTTTTTATTTTTTAATGTATTTTTTTATTTTTCAATGTATGTTTTTATTTTTTTATTTTTCAATGTATTTTTTTATTTTTCAATGTATTATTTTTTTCCATGTATTTTTTTGATTTTTCAATGTATTATTTTTTTATTTTTCAGTGTATTTTTTTATTTTTCAATGTATTATTTTTTTCAATGTATTATTTTTTTCAATGTATTATTTTTTTATATAAAAAATAAAAAAACAGTTATTAAAAAAAGTACCGGTAGTTTAATTTTGCAAGGCTGATATCACATGCACATTATGTAACTAGTCACAGGGGCGGCACCTCTTCTAGGAACAGATGGTGCATGGAGAAGAGTCCCTAACAGCGAGACCCTCCTCTCTAATGCATAAGAATAATGTTTCATCAAACAACCCCTTTAAAGGGTATTCCTGTCTCCAAGATCCTATCCCACTAAGTAGTAGGTGTAATAATAATAATAGTATTAGCAAATACCTCCACTTAGAAATGTAGTATAGTTCTTCTGATTCCCCAGGTGCAGGGCATTGCAGCAGCTTGACTAACTGTCAATATATGAGTGGCCATAACCATGGATACCTCAGCTAGTGCAATGCCCTGCACATGAGGTAAGCGACATAGCTAATCAGAAGAACTATACTACATTTCTAATTGTAGGTATTTGCTAATATTATTATCATTACACCTACTATATATTGGGATAGGATCTTGGAGATGGGAATACCACTTTAATTACCGACCGGTATCATTTCGGAGAACGGTGTAATCTCACAGTACGAGCAGAGACGACTTACTTCTTCTTGTTTCTGCGGTCTTTGTCCACAGGTCCCGCCAGCTTGGACAAGCCCATCGGATCAGCGGGCGAGGTCTCTTCGGAGGGAGTGCCAGCTGCAAAAGTCAACGAGGGTGGAGACCGTGAACATTGCTGGGGAATAGGCGGCATCTTGCTCGAAAACCACATGGGATTCGGGGATGTGACGACAGCACGTTGCCCATGTACACGTCTGGCCAAATTGGACATTTTGCGCTCTTACGCCTTTTACACCCCGAGGGCGTCTTTATTACTATCAACTGAGTAATTTTCATACTCCGCTCTAAATATGTCCTATTTTTGCTGGATATTAAATAATATGGGAAATGGAGGTATATCCCACCCTGACCAGTTCAGAAAAACACAAGAGCGCCACCTAGCTTCTATCACAGGCACAGCGGTGTCCCAAGCCCCCTTAAGGTGCAAAGTCGCAACTGATGTGTATCGGGAGGGATCTGCTTTTGCAGAAACAAGGATTGGGCATGTTGAATTTAAACATGCCCGATCCTTTGTTTTCACGGGAGAAAAGCCATGGGTATCTGGCGGAAACGTACTCCTATCTCTATGAAGATCATGTGTATGGGGGGGCAGAAGGAATCGCTGTCTGCCGAACCGGTGGGTGTATGGGCGACTTATGTGTGACGGGAGAATATCAGAGCTTAAAAGAACGAGCTCAGTAAAGACCCTCAGTGAAAGGAAGCACAAAGTCAATGTGATGATGGTTGCCTAATGCAGCACACTGCAAAGTAGTGAAACTACGCCCCCATAGGACGCTGATGGGATAGCAAGAAAGCCAACACCCTTACCCAGAGATGAGGAATCTCGCCCCATCTGTCCCATACGTCCCTTCTCCTTCTTGCCGAACAAACGCCCAATGGAGGACTTGATGCTTTTCTTTTTAGCAGCTTTATGCAGGGAGTCCTGGCTGGTGCTGTTCGTGCCTCCAAGGCCATCCGCACCCAGGCTGCGAGAAGAAGAAAAAAAATCAGCATGGCTGAAAAATAATCCTTTCTAGCGTTCAGTCTTTTGCCTTCACCCTCTTCTTTATTGAATACTTTCAAATGAATACTCCTGTGGGGGATTTACTGGGTTCAGGAGATTTGTCAGACATGTCTAGACTGGCTGCGGGCCACCTGGGCTTTTAACAGGCTGCCGATTTCCGGTCAAGAGACTCGCGGCCGGTCCGGTCCGACCTTGTGGTCCATATTTGTAATAAATAAATAAATAATTAAATCAACTACAACTTTCCAATATCAATTCCTCAATATTTTCTCACTACCTCTGCTTGCTGTGACACAATACAAACCCTACATCCAAGATATCAAATTTTTCCCTAGTCATGTGATGGGCGCGAACAATCTGACTGTGCTGTGACCTGTGTGTCCATCAACAGAGCAGGATCAGATTTTTATCTACGTAAACATTGACAATTTTTTTTTTAATTAGAAGACAGCAAGCAGAGATATTAAAAAAAAATTTAAGGAGCTGAAATTAAGCCATGGAAAATTGTAGAAATTTTCATTATGCTAAAACATCATCGATGCATCAGACATCATCTGTGAACAGACCTGCTTTGTGTCTCCTGCGAAGCAAAGCAGAGCATTCTAATGACGAAAGGGGCAGCTTTAAAGAGAACCGGTCACTTACCATAAAACATAATTTTGCTACCTGGTGTGAAAGTCGCTGTTATCCTGAATCCGGCGATGTTTTCCTTTTTTTCCTGCGCCTCTCTGTTCCTGAGATATGGCCCTTTTTCACTGTGTATAAATCTTTAGCCAAAGGGGTATGGTCCTCAAGAACACGCCCACAGAAACATCAACGACACGCCCACTTGGTTAACAAGAGTAGATTTCTATACAGGTAAAAGGAGGCCGTATCTCCGGAACTGAGAGGCGTAGAAACAAAAGAAAAACATCGCCGGATTCAGGAGAACGGCGGCATTTAAACCAGGTAAAAAAAAACAAACAACCACCCACATTTATGACAATTTACAGGTCGTGGAAAAAGCTTAAGAACTTATACTTTAAAGAATGTTTTGTGCAGGAAAAACACAAAACTGTGCTGTAAAAGCTGCTCAGTGCCCAAGTAACCATGATAATGACGTTACCCACTGTACAAACAGCTTTACTTCTGCCTGATAAGTCACTACTTCATGGGGGAGGATGATGAATACGAGGAGCGAGGGACGTGCAGTGGCTCCAGGCCTCGCCACTCAATAAACCCATTTCATCGCTCTACTGAACCATGTGTGCACCTTTTAGCCCTTTCGCAGCCATAAGAAGTGGACAAGTGTCACAAATGATGGCAAAAATCATTTCTTAGTTTTATATTCTGTACTAAAAAGTGGGTGACAAACAATATGGCTGCCAGGGCAGCTCCTAAAAAAGTGGATTTCTAAATAATCTGCCATCCTGACCTGCAAATCTACCTAGTCATACAGCATTAAAGGGTTATTTCCGAAAAGTGAATAAGAATCTAGGTGGCACCAGATCTTCTATTGATAGAAGCGAATAAGAATCTAGCCGGCACCAGATCTTCTATTTAGAGAAGCGAATAATAATCTAGGTGGCACCAGATCTTCTATTTAGAGAAGCGAATAACAATCTAGTCGGCACCAGATCTTCTATTTAGAGAAGCGAATAAGAATCTAGTCGGCACCAGATCTTCTATTGAGAGAAGCGAATGAGAATCTAGTCGGCACCAGATCTTCTATTTAGAGAAGCGAATAATAATCTAGTCGGCACCAGATCTTCTATTGAGAGAAGTGAATAAGAATCTAGTCGGCACCAGATCTTCTATTGAGAGAAGCGAGTAAGAATCTAGTCGGCACCAGATCTTCTATTGAGAGAAGCAAATGAGAATCTAGTCGGCACCAGATCTTCTATTGAGAGAAGCGAATAAGAATCTAGGTGGCACCAGATCTTCTATTTAGAGAAGCGAGTAAGAATCTAGTCGGCACCAGATCTTCTATTGAGAGAAGCAAATGAGAATCTAGTCGGCACCAGATCTTCTATTGAGAGAAGCGAATAAGAATCTAGGTGGCACCAGATCTTCTATTTAGAGAAGCGAGTAAGAATCTAGTCGGCACCAGATCTTCTATTTAGAGAAGCGAGTAAGAATCTAGTCGGCACCAGATCTTCTATTGAGAGAAGTGAATAAGAGTCTAGGTGGCACCAGATCTTCTATTTAGAGAAGCGAATAAGAATCTAGTCGGCACCAGATCTTCTATTGAGAGAAGCAAATGAGAATCTAGTCGGCACCAGATCTTCTATTGAGAGAAGCGAATAAGAATCTAGGTGGCACCAGATCTTCTATTTAGAGAAGCGAGTAAGAATCTAGTCGGCACCAGATCTTCTATTTAGAGAAGCGAGTAAGAATCTAGTCGGCACCAGATCTTCTATTGAGAGAAGAGAGTAAGAATCTAGTCGGCACCAGATCTTCTATTGAGAGAAGTGAATAAGAGTCTAGGTGGCACCAGATCTTCTATTGAGAGAGGCGAATAAGAATCTAGGTGGCACCAGATCTTCTATTTAGAGATGTGAATAAGAGTCTAGCCGGCACCAGATCTTCTATTTAGAGAAGTGAATAAGAATCTAGTCGGCACCAGATCTTCTATTGAGAGAAGCAAATGAGAATCTAGTCGGCACCAGATCTTCTATTGAGAGAAGCGAATAAGAATCTAGGTGGCACCAGATCTTCGATTTAGAGAAGCGAGTAAGAATCTAGTCGGCACCAGATCTTCTATTTAGAGAAGCGAGTAAGAATCTAGTTGGCACCAGATCTTCTATTGAGAGAAGTGAATAACAGTCTAGGTGGCACCAGATCTTCTATTGAGAGAGGCGAATAAGAATCTAGGTGGCACCAGATCTTCTATTTAGAGAAGGGAATAAGAATCAAGTCAGCACCAGATCTTCTATTGAGAGAAGCGAATGAGAATCTAGTCGGCACCAGATCTTCTATTTAGAGAAGCGAATAAGAATCTAGTCGGCACCAGATATTCTATTTAGAGAAGTGAATACGAATCAAGTCGGCACCAGATCTTCTATTGAGAGAAGCGAATGAGAATCTAGTCGGCACCAGATCATCTAATTTAGAGAAGCGAATAATAATCTAGGTGGCACCAGATCTTCTATTTAGAGAAGTGAATAAGAATCTAGTCGGCACCAGATCTTCTATTTAGAGAAGTGAATAAGAATCTAGTCGGCACCAGATCTTCTATTGAGAGAAGCAAATGAGAATCTAGTCGGCACCTGATCTTCTATTTAGAGAAGCGAGTAAGAATCTAGTCGGCACCAGATCTTCTATTGAGAGAAGCAAGTAAGAGTCTAGGTGGCACCAGATCTTCTATTGAGAGAAGCGAATAAGAATCTAGGTGGCACCAGATCTTCTATTTAGAGAAGTGAATAAGAATCTAGTCGGCACCAGATCTTCTATTTAGAGAAGTGAATAAGAATCTAGTCGGCACCAGATCTTCTATTTAGAGAAGCGAATAAGAATCTAGGTGGCACCAGATCTTCTATTTAGAGATGTGAATAAGAATCTAGTCGGCACCAGATCTTCTATTTAGAGAAGTGAATAAGAATCTAGTCGGCACCAGATCTTCTATTTAGAGAAGCGAATAAGAATCTAGTCGGCACCAGATATTCTATTTAGAGAAGTGAATAAGAATCAAGTCGGCACCAGATCTTCTATTGAGAGAAGCGAATGAGAATCTAGTCGGCACCAGATCTTCTATTTAGAGAAGTGAATAAGAATCTAGGTGGCACCAGATCTTCTATTTAGAGAAGCGAATAACAATCTAGTCGGCACCAGATCTTCTATTTAGAGAAGTGAATAAGAATGTACTTCGCACCAGATCTTCTATTTAGAGAAGTGAATAAGAATCTAGTCGGCACCAGATCTTCTATTTAGAGAAGTGAATAAGAATCTAGTCGGCACCAGATCTTCTATTTAGAGAAGTGAATAAGAATGTACTTCGCACCAGATCTTCTATTTAGAGAAGTGAATAAGAATCTAGGTGGCACCAGATCTTCTATTTAGAGAAGTGAATAAGAATCTAGGTGGCACCAGATCTTCTATTTAGAGAAGTGAATAAGAATCTAGTCGGCACCAGATCTTCTATTTAGAGAAGCGAATAAGAATCTAGGTGGCACCAGATATTCTATTTAGAGAAGTGAATAAGAATCTAGTCGGCACCAGATCTTCTATTTAGAGAAGTGAATAAGAATCTAGTCGGCACCAGATCTTCTATTTAGAGAAGTGAATAAGAATGTACTTCGCACCAGATCTTCTATTTAGAGAAGTGAATAAGAATCTAGTCGGCACCAGATCTTCTATTTAGAGAAGTGAATAAGAATCTAGGTGGCACCAGATCTTCTATTTAGAGAAGTGAATAAGAATGTACTTCGCACCAGATCTTCTATTTAGAGAAGCGAATAAGAATCTAGTCAGCACCAGATCTTCTATTTAGAGAAGCGGATGAGAATCTAGTTGCCACTAGACATTCTACTGAATGTAGACACAAAGCGACTGTGGAGCTACAACCCCTATCCAACTATTGTCCTACAAAGTAAATATGGGTCGATTGCAGATGATGAAAATACGGCGCCTGTCTGTGCAGGCCGCGAGCTGCAGAAATGTACAAGAAGTATTCGAGACATAGCGTCCAACCACTCCTTACCTTGCTCTGGATTCTCGGCCGTCCTCCAAGGAGGTGGCCTGTAGGGCAAGAGCTTGGGTCATTCTTTCCAGGCGTACAGCGCGAGGAGTCAAAGGTGGGGTTGTCTCACATTGCATCAAGGCCTTCTCGTCTCGGTTTTCTTCTTTAGGGACGTGATTCTAAAGAGATACAATTAAAGGGGATGTCCACCATTAGGGACATTTTTTTTTCCTCACTTAACTGCATGTATTTGGTGCTAAAAACCATTTTTGCACTTGGGTTTCATTACAAATTTTGCACCCTTTGGCTTTTTACAGGCTGCAATTTCAACTTAAATGTGGTCTGTGGTCATAAATCAAGCGAGAAGAGCTCAGAAAAAGACAGATAAGAGATAAAAAGATAAATATTTGTAAGATCGAGCTCACTGGTGGATATTCAGTTAACTCATTCTGCAGCAAGAAACAGACAAATGCAACACAAAGGCTACAAAAGGCAAAGCGTGCTGAACTGACTCGTGGTAATTTGGAAAGAGGTTGGGGATATTGGAAATCTGATTATTTCGGGGTATTTGGGAGTGAGCAGAGATCACGATCATTCCGTGAAGGATTTTTAGTAATGTGTATGGTGAAAAAAAAAGAAAGAAAAAAGTGCTTACAAATTTCTCTCCCTCCCTGGCAGGGCTGTGAGGAGTGATGCGTGGAGTGGAGTGCCCGCTGCTGGGTGGAGAAGGACTGGCCAGTGTAGAGGTGGTGACGGATGTTGGGATGGAACTGGCAGAGCGATAACGTCCAAGGGACCCATCCAGGGTTCCACTGGTGACCCGGCTCTCGATCTCCTCAGCTCGCAGTTCGGTGGTCTCCTTCTCTTCTTGTATTAACCTGCAGAGAGTAAGCCGTGTCAGCGGGAAAGATAAGAAGAACGAGGGGATGCGGCGCGGAACGGTGCAAAACGGCACGGAACGGTGCGAAACGGCACGGCGCTGCTTACTTGATCTCCTTGTTGATGGCTTCCAGCTGCTCCTGTAACATGATCGCCAGCGTCTGCACATCCGTCTGGCCACTGGGAGACAGTAGGTCCGCCGAGCTGAAGATGGTCTCTCGGTCGTCTTCATCCGAGCCGTCCAAGTCGCCTTCAAATGCTTGGGCCACGTTGGCCAGCACGTTGGCCTGCTGCGCCCGCTCCCAGTCCTGCTCGTCCAGCGTTCGAATCTGCAGCGGAAAGGGTTAAATTAACAACGATTTGGGTCGTGAAAAGCCGCCTGATCTTGGGCTCGAAAAGAAGGGATGGCGTTTTTACTGGGCGGAAAATAATCGTTTGGAAAGAACGAACGACAGAAGCAGCAAATCAAATGAGAGGGAAGGAAGAGGAAGCCATTCGTCATCCCGCGGGTCAGCTTTAATCTCAGAGGCATGTTAAAGGAGAATGGTGCCAACGTACAATAAAAGACATTTACAGCAGCCCCCGTTTTTTTAAGGACAACCCCTTTAAATCTCCTTACAGGGGTTGTCCACCTTTCAGGAAAGTTTTACTTAAATACACGTTTTTGGAGGCCCAAAATAATTTTTTCAATTGGGTTTCATTAAAGTTTTTGCACCATTTGCCTTCTACAACCTCAGGGTAGAAGGAGTTAACTGAGAATGCGTCAGTGAGCTCAGCCATATTGAATGACAGGAGAGTTTGTATCTCTTTTATCTGTATTTTTCTGAGCTCCTCTTAGTTGATTTATGACCACAGACCGTATTAAAGTGCAATGTGTCGGCCTGCGAGAGCCAAACGGTGCAAAATGTTTTATGAAATCCAATTGCAAAAGTGATTTTTAGACCCAAATGCATGCACTTAAGTATTCAGAAAAAAAGTTTCTCCAAAAGTAGACACACACTATCAGTTTTGACCCCATATCTATTCTCTCTGCTTCTAGCTGCTGCTGTTTTTGCTGTGGTGCTGTTCCTTTGCAGAAATGAACCCTGTTGCCGTGATCACTGTGCACTGATTCGCTTAAAGGGGTTGGCCACTATGCATATTGCAGTGAGAAAAGGCAATGAACTGATGCTGCACAGTACCGCAAGGGCTGGAAGTGCTCAGTGCCTGTGCAAAGTGACCACCCCCGAGGAGCTTGTATATAAATTTGTATGCAGTGAGCTCCACCTAGTGGCGGCAGCAGGTAAAATTATTTCATGAAAAAGTCCCCATATTGCACCACACTCCATTTCTACTACCATATTGTATAAGAGTTGCTAGACGCTTCATATTAAAAGGTTTATTCCCACGCTTTGTCTTCAGGAGCACACCGCTCCCCTGCCTCGGGCTTCCCATTCACCAGGGAGCAGTGCGCTCCTGATCATTGACCAGTTCAGACCTTTGGCCTGAAATGTGCGCTCTCCCACGTTGCTAACAGAGGCACGAGCATTACAGACCTGATATTGGTCATATCCAGCTTCTGAGCAGCGCTTACAAGCTCTTTACAAAACCACTTGTAAGCATTGTGCTCCTGACAGACTGCAAAGGTGGCCGCCAAGCTAGGTGACGAGAATGGAGGGGATTTTTAATAAGTAGTAAAGTGCAAAGTTCCTTATTTTTCTAATTTTACCTACTCCGTATGCCGGTTATGAGTGCCGAGAGTTGAATTAAAGGGGTCATATAGATCCCTTTAATGCAACTCTCGGCACTCGTAATCGACGTACGGACTAATTAAGTCAATTCGTTTGAAAAGACTTAATATTATTTCCTATGGGAAAATAAAAGCCCCCCAGCGAGCGGCCGCTGTACAGCTGTTTCCTCTGAGCAGAGGAGGGTCCGGGGCCAACTACGGGACAGGATATATCTGTCAGCCACGCACCTTATTGGGAGCAGTACTAAAGAGAGTGGATTCCTGGCCAAGAATATGCACTGACGGACGCTTTCCTGTCCTCGGGGTTCATCTCATCTGTATCCAGCCCATACTAAGAATTCATGTATATAGTGCCCAATATACCAGGACATCAATGCCTACTACCCCATTAATGTGCGATTTACTCCTCCTGTTCTGCTGCAGTAATACGTGGCACAACGAGCAAGGATACTTACAGGAGGGCGAGTCCAGGGAAATGGCATGGAAACAAAGAAAGAGAATATTTACATCAAGGAGAACACCAAGAAATTCCTGTAAAATCAGATGGTGGGGACGGAAGGATCGGGCATGCTGGACTTCACTGCCCCATCCTTTCTGCTGAGAGGTGTCTGACAGTCGCTTACTCCTCTCTCCCCGTTGAACGAGGAGTTGGGAGGAATAGGCGCTGGTCAATAGCACCGGCCATTGAAGGACTATGGGCCCCATGCATTCTTACCATTAGGGGTATATTTATGGCATCTACGCCATAATGTATACTACATGTAAGCCTGGGGAAGAACGGGTTAAAATCCGCAGCAGGAAACAGAAATGCGGTTTATTTGTCAACGCGTTTCGAAGGATCACACTTCTTCATCAGGACGAACCTCCGAAACGCGTTGATGAATGAACCGCATTTCTGTTTCCTGCAGTGATGGAAGCTGCCACTGTCTCGCCAACGGGGGTCCTGATGGGTACGGGTGTAAGTGGAGAGGTGGTCGGGATTCCCAGTCATTTGTATGGGAATTCCAATGACCTGTTCACTGACCGATGCTCTCCATGGGACCCCACTCTAGAGATATTGGTGGGATCTGCATCTATTATATTAAAATGACACATCCTGTCATCATTTGCAAGACGGGAATAATTTTTAAAAGGAAATCTGTCAGGTTCTTGCTAAATATTTGGAGAGCAGCATGACGTAGGGACAGAGACCCCGATTCCAGAGATGTGTCACTTTCTAGGCTGCTTTTTGTACTTTTGACAGAATCCCTGTTTTCTCTCTAGCAGAGCTCGAATGCTAAGCTGTGTATAACCCCGCCCACAATCCTGATTGGCAGCTTCCTGTGTACACTGTCAGCAAGCTCCCAATCAGTGCTGGGGGTGGAGTTATGCAGATTAGCTGGACTACTTGGCATGTGAATCCTAGTCCTGCAGTGATAATCTCCTGCAGATAAAACACTGATTGCTTTAAAACTACTTAGCAAATGACACATCCTGGAATCAAAATCTCTGCCCCTACATTATAGCAAAAATCTGATGACAAATTCCCTTTAAATGCATTCTAAGCATAGAAATTCAGTTTTACATTATTTTTTTTTTACATTTTTCACATTTGCCTGGAGAGCGTCATTGTTCTCAAGTTATAACTGCACCATGAAGGTAAAAAGTGCCCATCGTTTCAATTTTTATTTCCTAAATCCATAGTGTAAATAAAAAGTGGCTTCGTAATATATTTTATAGGAGAAATCTGCTTCTTTCTCCTCCTGGACTGATCTGTCGTTCTCAGTTGATGTGTAAAATGTTTCTTCGGTGACGACAGACTTTCCCGTTGCTGAGATAGGAGATGACAGTTGGTGCTTTTAGCATTCTATGGAGGTGGGAGGAGCTGGAGGCGGAGACATAGTTCTCCATAGAACTTTATGAGCACCAACTGTCATCTCCTATCTCAAAGTCTATATTCACTGAAAACACATTTCAGCACGTGTGTGGACCCTCAACATTTTTTGCACCTCCTGATTGTCTATGGGGGGACCTTTTCAAAAACAGTACCTTGGTGGGATCATCTTTCAGTGCGGCCCAACGACCCTTTTTGGGCCGCCTAATCACGGCTGTACTGCTGTAGTGATCCATGTGGCTGCCCATGGGTAGAGTCGGTGCCTGGGAGTAGCGCAGCTCAAGGGCACTGCCGGGGAGAGACCTAGAAAACGGAAGGCGACAAAATGCTAAATATTGAGCACTGCTAACAATTGAAGCTAGCTTGCGGCTTTTTTGTTTTCCTGTCCTCGCTTCACGGACATGTACGGTACATGCAAAAACGTGATGCACATGCGTCAACCAGTCCATAACTGTAGATTTTACACAGTGATTAAGATGACAGACGAGAAGTGAAGCCCCTCTCGGGCTTCTATTTCGGGCCCCCTTTTCCCGCAGCTTCACACTGTCGTATCGGTCAATTGGAAATTTTTTGCAAAAATTGGAAATTGATGGAGTGTTGAGCGTGAAGCTGCCGGAAAGAAGCGGCTGACAGTGAAGACGGAAGGATGCGGGGCATTCCGGGGAACATGTGCCGATCCCCTTTAGTGACGTCCTCCGCTTGGTGACGGGAGGCCTAGAACATGTGGTTACACATCAAAGACATGGACACCAAAACACACAGGCCACAGACTCCGACATCTGCGCTCCCTCGTACTGGCCACATAATCGGACAAGCAAACTCGAGTTTATTCTATTTGTTTTATCGTCAAACGTTGGTGGAGTACACACTTACAAAATGCATAGCTGAAGTAGATACTTGTGGAGTGCGGTGGTATAAGGGAAAAGATAGAGTGCAGCAATAAATAGAAGGGTATATAAAAGACATGATACAGCAAAGAGAGGATACACTTAAAGGGGTATTCCGATCATAGACATCTATGGCATAGTCAAGGTATATATATATATATATATATATATATATATATATATATATATATATATATATCCCCTATCGGTACATTATACCAGGATAGGGACCTTATATAAGAAAGGATGACATTATACCAGGTTGGGGGACGTTATACCAGGTTGGGGGACGTTATACTAGGATGGGGGACATTATACCAGGATGGGGGACGTTATACCAGGTTGGGGGACGTTATACCAGGTTGGGGGACGTTATACTAGGATGGGGGACATTATACCAGGATGGGGGACGTTATACCAGGTTGGGGGATGTTATACCAGGATGGGGGACGTTATACTAGGATGGGGGACATTATACCAGGTTGGGGGACGTTATACTAGGATGGGGGACGTTATACCAGGTTGGGGGACGTTATACCAGGATGGGGGACGTTATACCAGGTTGGGGGACATTATACTAGGATGGGGGACGTTATACTAGGATGGGGGACGTTATACCAGGTTGGGGGACGTTATACCAGGATGGGGGACGTTATACCAGGATGGGGGACGTTATACCAGGATGGGGGACGTTATACCAGGTTGGGGGACGTTATACTAGGATGGGGGACGTTATACCAGGTTGGGGGACGTTATACCAGGATGGGGGACGTTATACCAGGTTGGGGGACATTATACTAGGATGGGGGACGTTATACTAGGATGGGGGACGTTATACCAGGTTGGGGGACGTTATACCAGGATGGGGGACGTTATACCAGGATGGGGGACGTTATACCAGGATGGGGGACGTTATACCAGGTTGGGGGACGTTATACCAGGATGGGGGACGTTATACCAGGTTGGGGGACGTTATACCAGGATGGGGGACGTTATACCAGGTTGGGGGACATTATACTAGGATGGGGGACGTTATACCAGGTTGGGGGACATTATACTAGGATGGGGGACGTTATACCAGGTTGGGGGACGTTATACCAGGATGGGGGACGTTATACCAGGTTGGGGGACATTATACTAGGATGGGGGACGTTATACCAGGATGGGGGACGTTATACCAGGATGGGGGACATTATACCAGGATGGGGGATGTTATACCAGGAGAGGGGCATTATAACAGATGGGGGATAATATACCAAGATGGGGGACGATTTATACCAGGATGAGGGACATTATACCAGGATAAGGGACATTATACCAGGATGAGGGACATTATACCAGGATGGGGACAAAAAAACTCAGTATTCAGGTTACATTGCCCTGTTGGCACTAAGTGACAAATAAGTGGGTTTTGGGTTGCAGTTTTGGCACTCTAAAATCTCTAAAATGTTCGCCATCACTGACTTATCCAATAAATGCAGCTCTGCTCCCTCTATTCAATTCTATGGGGATTACCGTAAATAAGCGAGTTGCTCTCATAGAAGTGAATAGAAGGAGATGCACACAGGCGTGGTAACGTCTTATATTCTTGACCTGGATGGCGCAGTCAATGACCACCTTACTGAGGATCCCCAGTTTGGAGAGTGTCCCAGAGGTGAAACCCGCCATAAATATCTCAGATCCCAATGTCCCTTTAAGAGTATGTCCATCTTTGCAACCATTAATATTCATCTAAAATAATACAAAAAGGAAATAACTTTACAAAGTAATCTCTTTAAAAATGTCAATTTGCAGCGTCAGCGCCTCTGCGGAGCCATGTGTTTCCATAGTTACAGACTACAAACAAGCCCTATGTGAGGTCAGACCCTGTGATTGTGTGTCATTCATTTACGTTTCCCTTCTTTTCTACCGTATGAATTTAAGGAGGCAATGGACTCCCCTTGACCTCCTCGATCCCTGTACCTGTTCTTAAAACAGCTAAATTATAAGGAAAAAAATGAATTTGGGTATTTAAAGGAGAACTCCAAAAAAGAAAAAAATTCGTTATTAAACAGTTTATATGTATGAATTAAACCAAAGGGGTGATCAGGATAACTGTACAGATCATAAATGACATAGTAACCCATAAGAAGGGACTTCGTGATCACCTAGAACAATCACCACTTCCCATTACCCAGCTTTATAACCACACTCCCGGTGGATACTCCAGGTAGTGCACTGTAGTAGACATATCTCTGCACTGTACTTTCTTTTATCATATACTTGTTGTAGTACAGATTTGGTCCTCTACATTACCGCTGAGCTTCTAGAACCATCCAAATGACAAAATGATTCACCTGGAGTATGTGGATGATGGTCGCCCTCGCAGCTGGTCGATCTCTAACTGCATGCGTTCAATCTCCGCCACGAGCTGCTCCTAGAGGAAGAAGATAGAAAAATCATTTAGTAAGTAAGATGATGGCGTCCGTACAGCACCAGTTTTATTAATGCACATATTGAGTATAAAAGGCAAATTATATCCAAAAAACATGACCGGAGCCATGATTTTACACGCGGACCATGGCTCAGTGTTAAAAAAAAAAGTTCACGTGAACTACCACATTGGTCAGTGTGTTATGCCAACGTACAGCCCATTGCGGACGGATTATACACGCTTCTGACTGAGCAATCACCCAGATCCGTCAGAATAATAAAGGCCCCACAGATCTCTAACGTCCCTCACTCGTCCTTCAATTTTGATAACACATGGTGACCAAAAGTTAAAAAGGCAAAGAAACCCATCTGTAAGGGCTTAGACTTGAAAATAAAAGAGGTTGCTTCATAACAGACAACCAATTTCAAAGACTGGCCACTAGGGCGATTAGCTGATCACCCCAGATACTGCTCAAAACACCCTTGGAAAATTGCGGATTGCCCCATGTCCTGCTCCTAACACCATCACCAAACAGCTAATCTTGCTCTCAAAACCCATGGCAAAAATCTGATCCCTCATGGTACTGCTCCCATAACCTATGGCATGTGGCTGATCACTCCTGGTCCTACTTCCAAAACCCACGGCAAACATCTGATTGTCCCTGGTCCTGCTCTCAAAACCCATGGCAAACATCTGATCGTCCATGGTACTGCTCCCAAAACCCATGGCAAACATCTGATCGTCCATGGTACTGCTCCCAAAACCCATGGCAAACATCTGATCGTCCCAGGTCCTGCTCTCAAAACCCATGGCAAACATCTGATCGTCCCAGGTCCTGCTCTCAAAACCCATGGCAAACATCTGATCGTCCCTGGTCCTGCTCTCAAAACCCATGGCAAACATCTGATCGCTCATGGTACTGCTCTCAAAACCCATGGCAAACATCTGATTGCCCATGGTACTGCTCCCAAAACCTATGGCAAACATCTGATTGTCCATGGTATTGCCCCCAAAATCCATGGCAAACATCTGATCGCCATGGTATTGCCCCCAAAATCCATGGCAAACATCTGATCGCCCATGGTATTGCTCCCAAAACTCATGGCAAATGGCTGATCACCCCTGATACTATTCCCAAGACTAATGGCAAACGGATGGTTCCCCCTGGTGCTACTCCCAATACCTTGGAAAATTGCAGATTGCCCCATGTCCTGCTCCTAACACCATCACCAAACAGCTAATCTTGCTCTCAAAACCCATGGCAAATATCTGATCCCTCATGGTACTGCTCCCATAACTCATGGCATATGGCTGATCACTCCTGGTCCTACTTCCAAAACCCATGGCAAACATCTGATCGTCCATGGTACTGCTCCCAAAACCCATGGCAAACATCTGATCGTCCCTGGTCCTGCTCTCAAAACCCATGGCAAACATCTGATCGTCCCTGGTCCTGCTCTCAAAACCCATGGCACACATCTGATCGTCCTAGGTCCTGCTCTCAAAACCCATGGCAAACATCTGATCGTCCTTGGTCCTGCTCTCAAAACCCATGGCAAACATCTGATCGTCCTTGGTCCTGCTCTCAAAACCCATGGCAAACATCTGATCGCCCATGGTACTGCTCTCAAAACCCATGGCAAACATCTAATTGCCCATGGTACTGCTCCCAAAAATATGGCAAACATCTGATCGTCCATGGTACTGCTCCCAAAACCCATGGCAAACATCTGATCGCCATGGTATTGCCCCCAAAACTCATGGCAAATGGCTGATCACCCCTGATACTATTCCCAAGACTAATGGCAAATGGATGGTTCCCCCTGGTGCTACTCCCAATACCAAAGGCTGATGGCGCCAGGTTTTACTTCCAGCACCCTTATCAAGCAGTCAATCAAGTCTGTTCTACTCCCAACAACCTTGAGAAATTGCTGACCACCCTAGGTCCTACTCCCAATACTCATGGCAAACCACTGATCGCCCCTAGTCCTGCACCCAGCACCCTTCGCAAAAAGCTAAAATCGCTCCTGGTCCTGATCCCAACACCCTTAGCAAACGGCTGATCGACCCTAGTTCTTCACCCAGCTCCCTTAGCAAACAGTTGATCGCCCCTGGTGTTGCTCTGAGCACTCTTGTCAAACAGTTGGGTCATCCAATATCCTGCTCACCTCATCTTTGGCAAACATCTGATCGTCCCTGGTCCTACTACCAACACCCCTGGAAAACACGTGATTACACTAGGTTCTGCTCCCACCACCTTGCTCTTTGGAGGGGAAGCCACAGAAGTCCATCTTCAGATCAGAAATAGTTCATAGAGAGCATCTCTCCATTCAGGCTGACAGAGGAGGGCGCCCTGCGCCAAGGATTCCCCACCCTCTCCACAACCTCCATATAATCTAATAGGGCCTATGGAAGGGGTTTCCTTCAATAATCAAAGCTAGATAACAATTGCACCACCATTTAACACAGGAATCCCCGTTCTTAAGATCAATGGGGGTCCCAGCACTTGGACCCCCTAGAGATCATGTATTTTTGAATTGTCTTGTGGATAGTTAATAAATATAGTTAGAGGGATGATCCCCTTTAAATAGGATTTTCCAACGATTAACTCTTTAATGACTGGCCCTGAACGGGCCTTAATGACCAATTTTTTTATTGTTAATTATTATTTTTATACCATTTTTGTCTCTCCACTTTTCATATTTTTTTTTAAACATATTTATATATATATATATATATATATATATATATATATATATATATATATATATATATATATATATATATATATTTTTTTTTTGTTTTTTTTTTTTTCAATGATGTGGCTTGTTTTTACGTGGGACAAATTGTAATACAGTGGGGCAAAAAAGTATTTAGTCAGTCAGCAATAGTGCAAGTTCCACCACTTAAAAAGATGAGAGGCGTCTGTAATTTACATCATAGGTAGACCTCAACTATGGGAGACAAACTGAGAAAAAAAAATCCAGAAAATCACATTGTCTGTTTTTTTATCATTTTTTTTGCATATTATGGTGGAAAATAAGTATTTGGTCAGAAACAAACAATTAAGATTTCTGGCTCTCACAGACCTGTAACTTCTTCTTTAAGAGTCTCCTCTTTCCTCCACTCATTACCTGTAGTAATGGCACCTGTTTAAACTTGTTATCAGTATAAAAAGACACCTGTGCACACCCTCAAACAGTCTGACTCCAAACTCCACTATGGTGAAGACCAAAGAGCTGTCAAAGGACACCAGAAACAAAATTGTAGCCCTGCACCAGGCTGGGAAGACTGAATCTGCAATAGCCAACCAGCTTGGAGTGAAGAAATCAACAGTGGGAGCAATAATTAGAAAATGGAAGACATACAAGACCACTGATAATCTCCCTCGATCTGGGGCTCCACGCAAAATCCCACCCGTGGGGTCAGAATGATCACAAGAACGGTGAGCAAAAATCCCAGAACCACGCGGGGGGACCTAGTGAATGAACTGCAGAGAGCTGGGACCAATGTAACAAGGCCTACCATAAGTAACACACTACGCCACCATGGACTCAGATCCTGCAGTGCCAGACGTGTCCCACTGCTTAAGCCAGTACATGTCCGGGCCCGTCTGAAGTATGCTAGAGAGCATTTGGATGATCTAGAGGAGCTTTGGGAGAATGTCCTATGGTCTGATGAAACCAAACTGGAACTGTTTGGTAGAAACACAACTTGTCGTGTTTGGAGGAAAAAGAATATTGAGTTGCATCCATCAAACACCATACCTACTGTAAAGCATGGTGATGGAAACATCATGCTTTGGGGCTGTTTCTCTGCAAAGGGGCCAGGACGACTGATCCGGGTACATGAAAGAATGAATGGGGCCATGTATCGTGAGATTTTGAGTGCAAACCTCCTTCCATCAGCAAGGGCATTGAAGATGAAACGTGGATGGGTCTTTCAACATGACAATGATCCAAAGCACACCGCCAGGGCAACGAAGGAGTGGCTTCGTAAGAAGCATTTCAAGGTCCTGGAGTGGCCTAGCCAGTCTCCAGATCTCAACCCCTATAGAAAACCTTTGGAGGGAGTTGAAAGTCCGTGTTGCCAAGCAAAAAGCCAAAAACATCACTGCTCTAGAGGAGATCTGCATGGAGGAATGGGCCAACATACCAACAACAGTGTGTGGCAACCTTGTGAAGACTTACAGAAAACGTTTGACCTCTGTCATTGCCAACAAAGGATATATTACAAAGTATTGAGATGACATTTTGTTTCTGACCAAATACTTATTTTCCACCATAATATGCAAAAAAAATGTTAAAAAAACAGACAATGTGATTTTCTGGATTTTTTTTTCTCAGTTTGTCTCCCATAGTTGAGGTCTACCTATGATGTAAATAACAGACGCCTCTCATCTTTTTAAGTGGTGGAACTTGCACTATTGCTGACTGACTAAATACTTTTTTGCCCCACTGTATATTTTAGCGTTGCATTGAGACAGATACTAATTACTGCGTGATTTATATAAAAAATTTTTATTATTACAAGGAATTTTAATTTTTTTTGTGTATATTTTTTTTTATTGTTCACGCTTTATATCGATTTATCCAAGGTTATTAAACTTGTCTGGATACTTATATTTTTTTGTTATAGGTGTGCAATAAAAAAAATTACCTTTGTTAGATATAATTAGATTTTTTTTTTACATATCTGTAGGCTGTCATATGGGATCAGGAGACAGTCAGTCCGGGCATTGTGATCCATATACAGCATCAATATTTATTTTGGGTGTCCATACTAGGTATTATGGTCCTCTGCCTCTGAGGAGCACAGACACTTGCGCTGGTGGTACAAACCTTGTTGACCAGAAGCTCGTCCTGCAACTTCTTCATGTTAGCTATCTCTTCGGAGAGAGTGTTCTGAGAGGAAGCAAGCAAAAAGGAGAAGACAGTATATAGTGAGTATATAGCGAGTGGAGGAAACTCATAGTGAGGACAGCCTGGAGCGCTGGTTACTGAGACAGAAGGTGAGAGGTTAGTTGCAAATCAGCAAGGAACCCTTCTTGAGCACCCCCTCTTTACGCTTTTGTTTTTTTCCCCCTCTTCCCAGCACGCATTGCTCTTGGAACTGTCCAATGACTTTCCTGCTTTGAACCGAAACCCCACCTTATCTACATATTAGCAGACAGGAGAGCAGGAGCAAACAGAAAAACACTCCCACTTCCTGTAATCATGTTTCTCTGCTGCAAAAAACACTCCCACTTCCTGTAATCAGGTTTCTCTGCTGCAAAAAAACACTCCCACTTCCTGTAATCAGGTTTCTCTGCTGCAAAAAAACCCCACTCCCACTTCCTGTAATCAGGTTTCTCTGCTGCAAAAAACACTCCCACTTCCTGTAATCAGGTTTCTCTGCTGCAAAAAACACTCCCACTTCCTGTAATCAGGTTTCTCTGCTGCAAAAAACACTCCCACTTCCTGTAATCATGTTTCTCTGCTGCAAAAAACACTCATACTTCCTGTAATCAGGTTTCTCTGCTGCAAAAAACACTCCCACTTCCTGTAATCAGGTTTCTCTGCTGCAAAAAAACCCCACTCCCACTTCCTGTAATCAGGTTTCTCTGCTGCTGAAGAACAGTCATTGGACACCAATTTACACAGTCGGCACATCGGAGTGACTTTTCAGGCTGATAACATCATTTTGAGTAGGTATTATATGTTTTTATTTTGTTGGACTACTTTTTTTTTTTTTTAAACCGAATGTGTTCACTTAAAGGCCCAAACCTGCGGCAGTCTATGGCTTCAAACACAAGCTTAAAGGGGTTGTCTAGAATTAGCTGTTAGGCTTTTTGCCAGAAATAGCGCAACTACTGTCCATGACTGGTATTTGCTTTGCCACTCAAATCAATTCAGATGATCCACCAATAAAAAAAAAAAATATATATCAGAAGGACATTGAGGGGGGAGTATTGTAACAAGGATGACACTTTGGAGGTAAATCAGTTGTCAAGTTCACGGGCTCTGGACGCTTGAATATAAATCACAAGGTGCGAATATACAAGGTGTCTTGCTGCATCTGGCGGCTCCAAGCCTTTCCGCAGGCTCATGTCTGTCATAGGCTACAGCTAAGAAAAGAGAACATGATGAAAGCAGCCATCGGTCAACCTATGGTCTGGATGCATTACCTTCTCCTCCAGGGCTCCCATCCTCTCCTTAAGATGCAACTGGAGTCTTTCGTTAGATTCAGACAAGAGTTTATCGACAGTCTCCGAAAGACGTTTATTGTGTTCATCGTTCATTTTCTCCCTTTGACGGGCCTGGAAGAGACAGCAGATGTTCAGCATGCACAAGTAGGAGTGTGACCTCCAAACCCTGCTCCTCATGCGTTTTCTAAATGAAGCCTGTGTAGTCTATATGTACAAGCAGTTCTACATGTGACTTTAAACTCCTAAGTACAAATCTATAGAATGAATTGCAGAGTGATCACTGTGAATGAAGAATCTGAAAATCAAGTGGGGTATCTGCCCATGAGGAGCATGTTTATGTAGACCATAGAGTAGCACCTACCCTTTGTAGTTCCTGGTTCTTCTCTTCTAGTTGGGCTTCAAGTTGACGGAGCCGTTCTTCAAAGTTTCCATGTCTCTCCTCTGCCTGGTTATTAGGAAAAGAAAATGAATAGTAGTCAAAAGGGTTGTCTCGAAGTTCTGAATAGGATAGGGGGATGACTTACTGATCGCTGGTTGGGACTACCACCGATCTCAAGAAAAAGGGTCTGCAGACAAAAGTTATGCAGCTCTCCTTGCATTCCCTATGGGACTGTCGGAAACAGTAGAGCAACTTAATCGGCTTTGTCTGACAGTCCAATAGAGAAGTATTGGAGAATTGGTGCTCAAGGGCCTCAGTTCAAAATCATGAACAAGTTCCCAACTATTATGGTCCTTTAATTAATCTTCATTTATGGGCCAAAGAGACCTTCAGAGGCTGCAGGACCCAGGTACTGCCCCATTCAGACAAAGCTCAGTAAAATCTTGTTCTCTGGATTGGAGAGGATCCCAATACTAGGACCCTCAGTGCTCAGTAAGTTATCTCCTAGTCTTGCACCAAGATACCGAAGACCTCCCATTGGGACTGATCATCAATATCAGATCAGTAGAGGTCGGACACCAAGTGCCAATATTAGAACCCCTCGGATCTCAGTAAGTCATCTCCTAGTCTGGCATGGAGACACTGATGACCTCCCGTTGGCACTGGTCACTAATAGCAGATCAGTAGGTGTCCTACACCCAGTCCCACTAGTAGGACCTCTCAGTGCTCAGTAAGTTATCCCCTAGTCTGGCACTGAGATACTGATGACCTCCTGTTAGGACTGGTCATCAATATCAGATCAGCAGGGGTCCAACACACAGTACCCCCCACCTACTAGCCGATACCTAGCGGCAAGAAGTGCAAAGTGTTCGGAGGCAAAATACCGAGGCTCCATACAGTGTGTAGTGGCCATTCTTGGGTAGTGAGGCTCAGCTTCCACGCACTTTAATGGGAGCTGTAATACTCAAGACCAGCCATTACACATTGTGTTGAGCTGTGGTGCTCCATGGCACCACGGTATGACCAGATTTGTGGGGGTGTCGGGTGTTGGACCTCCACCGATCTGACCTTAGTGACAGGTCATCAATATCTTAGTCTTGGACAACCCTTTTAGTCTGTGCAAGGACCGCTATGCTGCTTCTTTACACTGGCCACACAAACTGGAGCAAAGTCAGAACAGACCGTCAAATTTGTTGTAATATGTATCTGAAAAAGATCGACATTAGAGGAATGGTAGAATCCAGGTTGACACGGAAGGACCCCTTTGTGTTATTGTGCACCCAAGTGAACCCCCATTTTCTCCTCAGGACAGTTTTTGTGGGAGATTTTCCTACTTAGTTGTTGGGGAGAAAAGACTTAGGGTAGTGACGGCGGGCGATTGGGTCATTATTTGACCTATGAGTTGGCCGTCACAAGGGAAGATAAGCTTGGGTAGCAGCTTGTCTGCCTCGGTAACAGTGTGTCATTGGGTTACGCAAATCCCATGTGACCCACTGTTGCAGTATAAAAGATGGTGTACTGGGGAAAGGGATTTGTCATCTTACCTGTCCCGCAGACTGGATCCTTTGCCTTCCCACCATCTTTCTTTTATATTAATGTGTTTTTTAAAATGTTGCTTCCTCACGTTTTTGTTAGACGGTAAGTTGCATCATTTTTATGAAATTTACAAACTGAAATATACTTTGCCAATCCAAGAATGCATGTTTATTTTGGGGTGAGGGTGTTACTACTACCTACCATCTAAAAAGTAAGGCCTAAGAATGGATTTTGGAGCCTCAAAAGAGATTTTCCATCTCCAAGATCCTATCTCAATATATAGTAGGTGTAATAATAATAACAGTTTTTGCAATTATCTCCAATTAGAAATGTAGTATAGTTTTTTCTGATTCGTTAGGTCTCTTTGCTCATGTGCAGGCATTGCAGGACCTTAGGTATCTATGGTTACGACCACTGATATAGTGACAGTTAGCTAGTTGCTATTGGTTGTAACCATGGATACCTAAGGTCCTGCAATTCCTGCACATGAGGAAAGAGACATAGCGAATCACAAAAACTATATAAAATTTCTAATTGGAGGTATTTGCTAATATTATTATTATGACACCTACTACATATTGGCATAAGATCTTGGAAATGGGATGCCGCAAGACAGAGGTCGGGCAACCCAACTCTAGGAATTAGATGCGTGTCACAGACTTGGGAGATGCAGGTCCAGAAACTTTGGTACAAGGATGGAAATCCCCTTTAAGCACCTTTTTATTCTTGCAACAATAATATATGCAATTAAGTGCCATTTATGAAATGATCCCGACTTGTAATCCAGGCAGCTAGCACAATGTAGGGGACTGAATAAGGAAGTTATGTGTCCTCTCACCGCTCACCCCCACTGTGAGCTCTGATTAGGCAGCATGTAAGTATAGATACCTTGCTGAGAGCCGCCACTCGCTGCGCCAGCTGGGCCTCAATCTCTGGTAAGGTCTCCGCCTTCTGAAGGGTCTGCTGCAGTTTCTGCTTGGCGTCTTCCAGCCACTCCTGCAGCTGCCGGTTCTTCTCTTCACTCTGCAAAGGGACGATACAAGTCAGCGCAAGCGAAAAAGGTCAATAACTAGCAGGACAAGGATGTGGGACTGTCAGCATCATAAGTCTAGACAGCTTTGTAGAGAACTTAGGTCATCATTTCTAATCCGCCATGCCTGTAATTTCAGCAGGCAGATCAATAGCACAGTGAAGACTCATGATGTAAAGGTCTGAATCTATGGCCAGTGACCTGGAACCCTGCATATAATCTAAGGCAATGTCCATAGCGGCCATTACAAAGTTCACTGACCTTCTAGATTGGTAGCAGGCCATCTACGGCCTTCCAAACTACATCCTCCCTCATACTTGCCTTTCAGACAAAGAACAAGAGGAATGGAGATGTAGGTGTCAAGTAGATGGGGAATAAAGGCTGTGCGTAGTACAAGAAATATGATGTCATATGACAAGTGTGATGTCATCAGTTATAAAATAGTTAGAAACTGGAGGTCAAAAGCAAGTGGTCTAAGAGGATGCTCATTAGTCTAATGTCGTCCGAACCCACCAAAACGTCAGGTTAGGTCAACACTCTAATATGTATTGGGAACCGACTAAAAAGGAAGGGTGCAGATGTCAAATCAAACATTTTGGACTTCTAAGATTTCAGACTGCCGATCATATTTTTCTCCAGGAGATAAGTCACCGACCGACATGTCAGCCTTTGGCTTTCTCATAGAGAACACCAGATCGCTCGGCCATACAAGCGCTCCTGTGAACGGGAGAGTCATCTCAGAGGGCTGTGGACCGAACGATGGCCAACAGCCATCTAATGTGGATCGGGGCCTTTACAAGCAAGTGACAATGTCCTTTATCTGCAATCGTAAGCAAACTAAACCTGGGGATACACATGAGATAACTGCTGGATGAATACTCGTTTGGCAGACAGCAATCTCGCCTGACACCCCCAATACACATGAATGCTTAAGCTCAGCAGATAGTTCCTTCTGCATTCAACAGGAAGAAAGGTGAAGCCACGGTAAGGGTTCCCATACAAATTAGACTAATACCGGATAAACCCACCAATAGATCTGGGTTCCACCAATGATCTAATGTGTATGGGGGTACTGGCCAATTGATGGTTGGGAGAGATGCAAATGTCCGACTTCGGATTGACAATCGCATTGTTCTCCCTGAGATAAGCCATCAACCCAAGTGTCAGTCGGCGGCTTTCTCATGAAGAACACAGAAGCACTTGGCCGAGTGGGCGATTCAGAGTACAGGAGAGACGACAGATTGCTGTCGACCAAAGCGTTGTTCGGCAGTCAGCAATCTAATGTGTATAGCCATCCTAAGACTCAACAAACAAGAAAATTGGGCATTAAAATTCCAACTTCCTGATAGTTCTCTATCTGAAAGATAATGTTGGGAGGCTCCCATATGCATCAGATGGTCAACTTTTATCTAATGTGAAGTTCCTGTACTCTTCTTATTTTTAGGGTGGCTCCTTCTATTAGAAAAATGACTGGCCCAACTATAGTGGGTCAGAGCTTTGGCCTAGGGTAGGAGCCATTGATTTCTAACTTCCGTCATACTTTACCTGTCGGTAGAGGGAGTCTTTACTGGCAAGCTCATTCTCTAACTTGTCATTGACATCATGGAGTGAAGTGGCCTCTCTCTGCGCACTCAGGTAGCGCTTCTCTAACGTGGTAATCCGCTCTTCCATATCTTCTCTTTGCGCCAGAGCCTGATAACAGAAAACAGAGCAGAATGAAAGGACTGAAAAACATGGTGCATAGACAAATATAACATGCAATCAATTGGCTTTTATGAAGAAATGCCAACACCATGAGTTGGGGAGCAAAGTATGACCCTCCTCTCCTTACCTCTTTGAGGTCGCGCTGCAGTTTGGAGCTGACCTCTTCGGATTTTATAAGATCTTTTTGTGCAGTGTTTAACTCTTCCTCCAGTTCGGCCATTTGGCGACACATCATGGTCAAGCGTTCCTTCAGCTGGCACAGCTCTAACCTTTGCTTCTCCAACATCTCCTCCAGCTCAGTTTCCCGTACTCCTCTGAGCTCATGGAGAGAGGAGCCATTCAAGATGGTCTGAAATGATTAAAAAAAATAAAAGGGATGCTCCAATTTGTTGCTTCCATGAATTACATATAATGCTGTGTGATATCAAAGCAACTGAATAAAAAGGTATAGGTAGTGGAATATTCCCAAAGAAGCTCTGCCTGCACTGGGCAACGTACAGAACATAAAGGCAAGATACCCCTTGGACCTACTCAAACAGATCGGTGAATGCCTCATTAGAGTTAGCTTCTGGAGACCACATTATTAAAAATGAGTCGGTCCCTTTGCAACAGCTTTTACTCTTCTGGGAAGTCTTTCTACAAGAATTTGGAGGAGTCTGTGGAAATTTTTGCCCCTTCATCCAGAAGAGCATTTCTGAGGTCAGATCCTGGCGTGAGAGGAGAGGCCAGGCTTACAGTCTCCATTCTAGTTCATCTCAAAGGTGTTGGGTGGGGTTGAGGTCCAGACTCTTAGCGACTGGTCTTGTTCTTCCCACCAAACTCCCTCAACTATGTCCACATGAACCTTGTGCACTGGGAATAGTCATCAGAAACTAAAAAAGGGCCTTCCCCAAACTGTCCCACAAAGCTAGAAGGTACAATTGTCCGCAATGTCTTCAGATGTAGCATTAAGACTTCCCTTCACTGGAACTAAGGAGCCTTATTTGACCCCTCATAACAAGCCCATGGCATTATCCCTCCTCCGCCAAACTGTACAGCGGACACAAAGCAGTCCGGGGGTAACGTTCTCCTGCCATTCTCCAATCCCAGACTCATCCACCAGACGTCAGATAGAAAAGTGTGATTTGTCACTGCACAGAACACGTCGCCTCCAGAGTCCAGAGGTAGTGGCTTTACAATACTCCATCTGACGTCCAGTTCCTCCTACTTCTCAATAATATCACTCACAGGTGATAGGGAAAATTTAGGAGGGAAAAAATGTCAAGAATGGACTAGTTACGCTGGTGACTCCTATTACAGGACAGCGCTGGTATCAGGGCGCTTTTTTTTTTTACCACCGACCAGTCAGTTGCATGTTAGTAGTGGCAGACGGCATGGTGGGGGTCTAGATGTTATACACCAGGAGGTGAGGAGCTGAATGTTATATACGGGGGAAGGGGGACGTGAGGACGGAGGTCGTACAGCGGGGTTGCGGAGGACCAGGAGTTATACATTGTAGTTCGGGGTCCGGAGGTTACACACCGGGGGCAGGATGCTATAGCACAGAGGGTAAAGGGCTGGCTGTTATGGCCCAGGGGGCAAGTGGCCGGATGTCACACTTTGGGGGGTGAAGGGCTGGATGTTACACCTCGGGGGGCAAGGGGCTGGATGTTACACCTCAGGGGGCAAGGGGCCTGATGTTACACCTCTGGGTTACACCTCAGTGAGTGAGGGGCCTGATGTTGCACCTCAGGGGGCAAGGGGCCTGATGTTACACCTCTGGGTTACACCTCAGTGGGTGAGGGGCCGGATGTTACACCTCGGGGGGCAAGGGGCCGGATGTTACACCTCAGGGGGCAAGGGGCCTGATGTTATACCTCGGGGTTACACCTCAGTGGGTGAGGGGCCAGATGTTACACCTCAGTGGGCGAGGGGCCAGATGTTACACCTTAGTGGGCGAAGGGCCAGATGTTACACCTGTGGGAGGGGGCGCCAGGGGCCGGATGTAACACCTCGGAGGGCGAGGGGCCAGATGTTATACACCGGAGACATTGGGACTGAATGATAAATCTGAATTTAATGATTAAGACGCTTGCCCCAGTACTTTTCTATGGTGACCACTTTTTCTTCTACCATTATTTAAGTGTAGTTATAACAGGACAGGTAATAACTCTATTCCCCTCCTATGCCGATATCATTCTTCAAATTCACATTTCCTTCTTAAAAAAAGGAAAAAAAATCCTTACAGAGCTCTGCGAGTCTCCCTCTTTGCCATCATCGATTCCTGACCTCCTCCTTGCAAGCTGTTCTCGCAGTGAAAGAGACTGGAAGAAGAAGAAGAGGCAGACATTATATCTCCTGTACCGGGATAATTTGATGATTAATGAACTGAAGATGCTTACCTCCTGACTGGACATTTCCAGCTCTTCCTCCAGCACCGCCACCCTTTCAAGGGCTACACGAAGGCGCTCTCGGACCTGTTCCATTAAAGAAAGAAAAATTGAGTTGCCAAATATACATATCGGGGTTATGTAGCTTGCACATTGCTAATTCGTGCATAAATAGTCACATTTTACAATATGAAATCTGAGCCTGACTAAAAGGAGCTTTGCCCATTTGCCGCCACCTAAATGTTCCCTCCCCTGCGGAGCGGCACTCGGGCATCTGACCTGTAGCTCCATTCTAGCAGGCATAAAAATTCCTTGGAGACCCGCATGGATCGCTAGATTTTCACCTATCCTGTAGATTGGTGAGAACATGTTTTCTTTGGAAAACCCCTTCAAATAAAATTACTACTTTAAGAAGAAAAATTTTCAACAAGAAAAGGGGAATTCAGGTCCTCCGGTGTTTTAACCTTTACCTGTCCATGAGAAGGAGCGATTTAATTAAAAGCAATATATTAAGAAATTACCTATTGTTTATAATGTAAGCGGCACACAGCGGAGATGGGCATTTTGTGCCCTGAACCAATAGCAGTGAGAACTATGGCTATACCTGAGGCTCTGAGCCAATAATCATGACAATGAGGCCTTATGTTTCACTAGTGGGAACCTGCGCTATGTGCGGCCCCCGAGCCATTGCCAGATACATATTAATTGGCAGGCTTTAAGGGGGTGAAATATTGATGGAGTTCCTTAATCCCGTGCTTCTAGGTGCTTGGAACCCGGTAGGCAGCAAACAACAAAGGGCGCTGTTGTGTACTCATCCCACTCTGCACATAAATTAATCCATTTTATGCCAATATAAATGCAATATATCCCATTGCAGAACCGGAAAGACCCGTCCTTGAAGGATAAAGTGTGCGTCCAATACATTTTTCACAGTGATTAATAATAATGAAAAAAAAATAAATCATGGACCGTAGAAAGCTTGGCTGCGGATATGCCAATATCCCTTTAAAGCAATAATAAACCCTTTAAAAAGAAAGTTCTTCAAATATGTATTTTTTTACCTAGAGTAAATGCCACCGTTCTCCTGAATCCGGCAATGTTTTTCTTTTGTTTCTACGCCTCTCCGATCCTGAGATAAAGCCCTTTCATCTCTATATGTTGGTCTTGTTTGACAAGGGGGCATAGCCCACAGACTCCTATAGAGAAGCTGTGGACCCTGCCCCCTTGACTAACAAAAATAGATGAACATACAGGAAAGAGGGGACCATATTTCAGAAATGTAGGGGCACAGGAATAACAAACAAACAAAAATTACCGTAATAAACCGGAAGATGCCCACAAAGAACTGTTAATGACCACACCCATTTGGTTAACAAAACTAGATTTATACACAAGGAAGACGGGGCATATCTCAGGAACGGAGAGGCGTAGAAACAAAAGAAAGACAGCGCCGGATTCAGAAGAACAGTGACATTTATACTCAGGTAAAGCCAAAATCATATTTCTGCAAGTCACAAATTCTGTTGAATATCCTAGCAATAGTTCAGCCTTTTTGGGCATACTTATTCCTAGTACTACATGGTGTGTTTTTTTTTTGGAAGCGTTAAAGAATGCACGGGAAAAATATAGAGTGAAATTTTGGACAGTGAAGTTATTGATAATGTTAAGGCAAATTTTCAAAAATCAATGTGTTAGGCAGAATTTACACATCCGCGTGTCACGGACCACGAGTCTCGGACCATCCACGGGATTCCAGACCCTAACTCTACAGCCTCAGAGGCATATACAAGACTGTCAAGTTTGGGTCAGGAGACACATGGACAGTCTATCCGTCGCGTTCCTTTCCTGGATCGCAACACTCGGATTTGTGAATGTGACCTTAAAAAAGTTGCACCACCTTCAAACGCCAATGCGGCCCATTAATATCACAAAGTAGGGTTCCCCGATCAAAACCCTCTATTGTGAGTAAGAGCATGTCATGCTAAAATTGTTCAGATCCTTCCATGAGGGGCCACAACGAGGTTTCTCTACAGAAAAACAATTTATCCTTGGTGGCTAAAAAAGCATGACCCATCATGATCAAATGATCACCGGGGGAACTTCATTTTTAAAAGGGACAACCTCCTGGACAGGGGTTTTTCTAAATGGGACAACCCCTTTGTGCTATACACCTTTTACTCTACAAATCAGAGGAGGTTTGAGAACATCCAAGTTTCATGCTAAACTTCTGAATCTTCCATGAGTTGCCACATCAAGCTTCCCCAGGAGTAAACAACTGATTGTTAGAGGTGATAGAACATTTTTCACTAATTTTTTATATATTTAATCTTAGCATCCTATCAAATTGCCACCGTTTTGCTGAATGTGGAACAGTTTTTCATTTTCTTCTGTGCCTCCTAGTTCCAAAGTTATGTCCCCTTTTCTGAAACTTGACTAACTGTGGGCGTGTGCTTTTTCTCCTCTGATGCTGACCAATCAAAACATGGCTACACCTACAGTGAAGTTTTGTGGGATACGCCCAGTAGATCAAAAGAAAAAATGTACTTCCTGATTACCGGGGGCATAACTTTAGAACAGAGGGACACAGAAGGAAAAGAAAAGCTGTTACGGAATTAGTGGAGCAGTGCCAATTTAAGGAGATACTTAGTTAAAATTGTTAAAAAAATCCCCTTTAAAGAAATCTGACCCTTCATGATCAATTGATCAACAGGGGTTCATCTTGGAAGAAGGGGTTGTCCGACTAGCATAGAAAGCCCTTTCATTCTGTATAATCTTCTTGCATTAATCTAATGATACTAAAAGGTCATATGTGTCTTTATTTCCCATTTAGGTATTGCCTGTTAATCTCATTATACCATTGTCATTAATACATCATGAGACATGTTACCTTTTCATCGAGAGCCTTGTGATGCTCAAAGAGGGACTTCAGAGCTTTTAACACTTCTACCTCGCTGGAGACCCCAGCAGGCGATTGTGCCTGTCTCTTCACCACGGTCATCCTCAGTGATCGCTCGTGCCGGGATACTAGGCACTCCAAGTGTTCCAACAAGAGCTGAGGAAGTGAAGAATACGAAGAGTCAGTTGAAGAGTAAATCAAAGCAGAAAATGAAGAAACAGGACATTAAAGGGGATCTTCATTGAATTTTTTAAATTTAAACGGTTTACCTCCTCCAATTGTCTCTGTTTCAAGGATCCTGGAACAGTTTTTCTTTTGTTTTGGTGTCCCTCCATTCTAAAGTTACGCCTCCCAGTAATAAGGATGTAAATTTCCCATTCAACCAAGAGTGTACCACAGAAGTTCTCAGTGGGCGTGGCCATGTTTTGATTGGCCCAAGTCAGAGGAGAAACAGCACACGCCCACAAAGAAGCTCTGTGTTACACACCCAGTTAATCAAAGTGAAAATGTATATCTTTATTACAGAGGGGCATAACTTTAGAATGGAGGGACACGGAAGAAAAAGAAAAACTGTTCCCGAATTAGTGGAACAGAAGGAATCAGAGGGGCTGCTCAATTTAAATTAAAAAAATCTAGTGAAAGCTTCCCTTTAACATGATTGAAGCCTGATCTATGCTGTAATATCTCACAATAGAGATTTTCTAATATCTAGTAATCATTTTATGCCAGAAGCCTGGCACTGCAATAACAGATTTTACCGAGTGAACAGTCTGTTCTGTACTTATTTGTACTCGAAGAAAATATAATCTCAGTAGACCAAACACTTTTTTATTAACCTCCTGCATGTCTGATATCAAAGACTAACAGCTTCACAATGCACCAAGGGATTATAGTTAATGGCTTCTGAAGGACGGCACCACAAGGGACGGCTAACAAAGACCTCAATATTTAACATGAATTTTTCCAACCCCCGCAGGTGTCACTGCCACCCAGGTCACTGCCGTTTTTCTAGTGTGAAAATTTGATTTCTAAGGTTATTACTTTCCTCACTTTCGAACTCTAAATAGGCTTTTTTTTTCTTTTAGGCCTTCGCAATTATCAAAAGTCTTTATGGTACATATATGTTCAAATAAGGGGGTCACAGGGCAACACAAACGATCACAAGTCATTTGCCCCTGACCCTACCTACATGTCTTACTGATCAAAACAGTCTGAAAAAAAAACAAAAAAAAACGGTCCTTGTGCCCATAACAACCAATCAGCGCTTATCTTTCATTTCATAAACTGCTCCAGCAAAATGTAAGCTGCACGGTGATTGGTTGCTAAATTTGCTAAATTGTGCGAGTTTTGTCAAACTGCTAAAATTTTATTCAGGTGTATCTGTTTTGAGGAAAGCTGAGCAATAACCCATCAGGCAATATTCACACAAGGTTTTTTTTCTGGTGGTCAAAAATGATGTGGAAATCACTTAAAATAACTATCATATGTGGCCTTTACTTGAATTTTTGTTTTTTTTGGGGGGGGAGCTAAAGCATTTTTGTTAACACCATCCTTTGCTTTTTCTTGTTTTGTTTAGGCAATTTTACTACAAATCTTTGAAATCTATTAAGCAACAAATGAAACACTAGTGTTCGAGATAAAAATGCCTCAAAAATTCTAATAAAAACACACAAAAAAATGCCCATGCTTTCCCTCGACGATCCGGATGATTTAGAGAACAGTCACATCAGAGACTGCTCTCCCCATCAGCTGGCTCACACTGAACTTTCTCACTCAGCAAGAGGTGCCATAAGTGAGGTCACCAGGGTTCATCAGCTTTGAACTCCAGTGAACTTTATCACGGCAGCTCAGCGCTAGACACTGGAAGAGCGATTAGGCTCCTGTGTCAGTGAGCTCTTGCTCGTGTGCCTAGCGGTTGCATCACTGATGTAACAGCTAACCAAATCATCCGGATCGTCGTGGGACAGTGTGGATTATCTTCACATTGGATATGTGAGGGATATGGTTATTTATTTTTTTGTTTTTCCAGGGGACATGGGCATCAGTAGATTAGGCATAAAGATGAGCATATGTTTGTTTATTATTTTCTGGGGTTTTGTTTTTTACAGGTGACATGGGCTTCAATGGATTAGGTGGGTGTAAAGTATAACTGTGCTGACATCAAGCTAAGGGGTTAGTAATAGAGTAGCGTTTATAAGATACCCCATTACTAACCCCACAGTTAGATTGTAAAAAAGACACAGCCAGAATAAATTCCTTTAATTGAAAGAAAGACACTGCCACCTTTATTTGACATAAAAATAAAAAAGCACAGTTATACTCACCTTTGCACCTAATACACCGATGCTCAAGTCCCCTGGAAAAGAAGAAAAATAATAAACACCCATATCCATCACTTGTCCGATATGAAGATAATCTACACTGTCCTACAACGATCTGGATAGCAGTCACATCAGTAATGTGACCGCTATCCATGCCAGCCAGAGCTAACACTGATGCTGAGCTGCCCTGAAAGTTCACCAGGGTTCAAAGTTGATGAACCCCAGTGACCTCACTTATGGCACTGCTCAAAATTTCTCACGCAGCGAGAGGCGCCATAAATGAGGTTAGTGCTAGAAACTGCAGGATTACGGTAATTACCCTGTGTGAGCTGGATGACGGAGAGCATAGTCACTGATGTGACTGCTCTCCAAATCATCTGGGTTGTCGTGGGACAGCATGGATTATCTTCACGTCGGACAAGTGAGGTATATGGTTGTTTTTGTTTTTTCCAGGGGATATCGGCATTAGTGGATTAGGCATAAAAGTGAGTGTATGATTGTTTATTATTTTGTTTTTTACAGGTGACATGGGCTTCAATGAATTAGGCTACTTTCACACTAGCGTCGGATTCGGCCCGTCGCATTGCGTCGGGCCGAGATTCCGACGCTAGCGTTTGTTGTGCCACACAACGGAGGCAGCGGATGCATTTCTCCAGCGCATCCGCTGCCCCATTGTAAGGTGCGGGGAGGTGGGAGCTGAGTTCCGGCCGTGCATGCGCGGTCGGAAAAAGCGGTCCGTCGGCTGCAAAAAACGTTACATTTAATGTTTTTTGCTCCCGGCGGTCCGCCACAACACGGCGCAACCGTCGCAAGACGGTTGCAACGTGTGTCAATACGTCGCAATGCGTCGGTAATGTAACTCTATGGGGCAAAAACGCATCCTGCAAACAACTTTGCAGGATGCGTTTTTTCCCCTAAACGACGCATTGCGACGTATTAAAAAAAAAAACGCCAGTGTGAAAGTAGCCTTAGGTATAAGGGTGAGTATAACTGTGCTTTACTTATATGTCAAACAAAAGAGTCTGTGTCATTAATTCAATTAAAGGATTTAATTCTGACTGTGTCTTTTTTATAATCTAACTATGGGGCTAGTAATGGGCGTGTCTTATAGACGCCTCCTCATACTAACCTATGGGCTTGATGTCAGCAGCCATAAAACAGGTGGCATCAACCCAACAAATATTACCTCACTTGCCACTGTACCAGAGCAAGTTGGAATGAGTCAGGCATCCAATAGATGTGCCATTTCTGGGGTCGCTGCGGACTGCTATTTATAGGTTGGGGGGGGGGGGTCAATATCCATGGCCCCTTACCAGTCTGAGAATATCAGCCCCCCAGCTGTTTGTTTTTTTAATTAGTTATTTAAATAGTTTTAAAAAACGGCGTGAAAACCCTCTATTCTTGATAACCAGCTATCATAAAGCTGAAAGCTGAGGGTTGCAGCCCGCAGCTGTCAGTTTTGCCACTGCTGGTTATCAAAAATAGAAGAGACCCTACGTCATTTTTTTATTATTACTTATTTAGTCCTACACAGGCGCCGGCTGATGAATACTCCCATCAGCAGTGCCTGCTCTCCTTGTTATCAGCGATAGCAGGCGTAGGCTGAGAGGAGTGGCACTCATCAGCTGACGCCTGTGACAGGAGGTAACCTTTTTACCGCCGGTCACGCTGTCATCTGATAGTGTAGGAGTAGCAGCTCTCTGACCGGAAGTAATGATCTTGCTGCCGATCAGAGCCCGTGTTTGCCGTGCTGTCATGCAGATGGGGAGAATTTCCTGGAGTCAGATAAGTAAATTAAAAATCATACAATTTTCATCCAGAAAACTCAGATGATTTTCATCCAAATGTTCAACTGTGTACCATCTGTTTGTCCGTATTTAGCGCTTTCACTCGGACAATCTGTACGGGTGATAAAACGATCATCTGAACATCTCCATTGAATTACATTGGTCAGCGCGCTGTCAGATTTTAACATGTTCAAATAATATGATTTGGTGTATTTACACTCCAAGATTATTGGGTAACGTATTTAAGAATGCTTGCTTCCCGATAGTCTATACAGACTGCTGTTCATCAGATGAATTAGCAAAATGCTTCTCCGCTGTGTGAAACTATTTTTAAGCTTGCTCAAAAATCATCGCTCTCGACAGAACATCTTCATGGGTAAACAGGTCATGTGCTCCCGAGAACAACAGTGTATGTGCAAAGAACGATCTATCCTACGCACTTCGGTCTAAACAGGTTATTAACCTACCGCTGATCAGCAAACATGTAAACAATCAGTCGTCGTTTGATTGTGTGGTGTTCACCCAGTTTAGAGGTCCCAACTCAAGTATCTCCAGCTCCATACATGATGTATATTAGGTAACATTTATAAGATGAGCTTTTTAGAAGATGCCAATTATAGGTTTGGTGTCTCTTTAACTTTCCCATCTAATACTTATCTCGTACATATCTCATCCATCCTACGTTACATAGACACCACTACATCTAGAGTTTCTTTGAACCCACCACGCCTGTCCGCTATCTGCATCCACGTTGCCGGGTGTAATCTCCCCGTCTTTTTGATAAGTCTTCACTGAGGTAATTTCACAGTGAAAACACACGAAGCTCCTTCAAAATCGTCTCGTTTTGCCTGTGGCACGCTGTCATCCGCATTTACTGTGACAGGCACTTCCTACGTGTCCTCGACTTTGATGCGGCACTATTCCATGGCATGAAGGCGCACCGAGAAGTGTGTTTATTTATAGCGACTTCCCAACCTAACAGAAAAGAGGGCAGCCTATATCACATGGGTCGTTAACTCTTTACACTGCTGCCAATCAGGCGCTCGCTAAGTGGCAAGGACCGTGACATCTTCCATTGCCCTCCCAATATAGCATCTTCCAGCTCACGTTCATAGCTGCCCTCTTTTTTTTTTTAGAAGAAATAGCAAGTAGCCCCGGCAAAAAACGAGGATACCAGTCATTACTGAGGCCGACTGCACGCTTCCTCCAGTCGTGTCAGGTTGCTTGGCTTCTTTGCACAGCATGAGCGCTGACAGAATTAATGGCGTGTCCCTGCTGGTGTGATTATTTAGCCAGAAGCGGCAGCTTTGCATAATTCTGAGTACCGGTAAATGTGCCGTCACTTTGTAAAGAGATCTGAAAGGTGGGAAGTGAAGACCTGCTGGTCGGAGACGCTGTACACGAAAAGAAAATGTTATTTACAAAAGATACAGGACGTCGTAGGCCATGACAATTCTAAGGTTCCATGGTTTGGCTACCGACGGGTCACGGAAAAATTGGGAAGTTGGCCGACCGACGACCTAAATTTTCCTCTGAGGTCCATTCCAACATGGACAGAATTTTTCCTGCTCCCCTGTGGCCGATGGGCCTATATTCGTGAACTCAAAGCTTTGTAGTAGCACATACAGGGCACTCAGCTTCACCCTCAAGACTGCTTGATGGTGGATTGGACTCATTGATTCAGCCTACAGTCAATACTTCATCTCTGTCAAATCTGTTGGTAACCTGGTGGGTCACGTGAAAGATTTCTTCGATTAAAATACTGGGAGCGGAAATAATTATTTTTGGACCTTCTAGGGACAGATCATGTAATGCCTTATGTGGGTATTTTTGCCTTCTGCTAGATTTAGGAAAAATTAAAATAATGGCTATGTACACACAGATTTCTTTTACTATGTATTTGCTTTATAAATGCAAAGTTAAACACCTAAATAGCAAGTCTGGGTTGGGAGATCCGAGGAGAGTCCGTGCATTGCGGTCTGTATCGGATCGTGAAAAACAGCCATTCTGAACATGGCCTAAAAGATAAAAAACATTGTATACAGATGTCCACAATGTGGACAGGGAAAAATGTATGTATAGTCACAGGGAGGGCAGAGAAAACAAGAACAAGCGGTAGTCCAAAAACAGTCAACGAAAACCATAAGCCGAAGCAAGAAAGGCAACTTAATAAACCGCAAATGATGAATCGTGCCCATAGTGGCAAATAAGATCTGGGACCACTTCACTCTTAGAATCCATGGGGGCGTCAAAGGTTGGATCTCCACTGATCATAAAAGGATGGCATACCCACTCATATAATCTCCACTCTCTTCACTTGCATCTTCTCTCTCCTGTTTGAACTTGATAAACATATTTCACACTACAAATAAACAGTAAAGAACCAAAATCACCCTGGCGCTTTTTTTTCCCAGGTAAGTTATTCATAACAGTGTACAAGGGTAGATATTGTGAACAAACTGCAGGTACTCAGTCACATATAGTGCTAACAGTGTACAAGGGTAGATATTGTGAACAAACTGCAGGTACTCAGTCACATATAGTGCTAACAGTGTACAAGGGTAGATATTGTGACCAGACTGCAGCTACTCAGTCGCATACAGGGAAGCAGTAATACAGTTAAGTTTTTGCCATCTTTCCATCATGGGTAGAAGTCACTTTTTTGTTGTTGCTCTTTTGTAAGATCGGACCGAAAACAGACACGTTAGCCATTGCACCTCACAGACATCAATAAATCATATGGTCCCATTGCCATGTCACCGGTTATCCTGACCACTTTAGGTAGATATTCAGAAAACCCTATAAGACTTGCCATTTATCTAGGCACCTCAATTTGTCACTTATTAAAGTCACTCAGATCCGACACCCACACATATAACAGATAGCCATTGGCGAAATGATACTTTGTTCGGCTGGCAGCCATCTCTCTCGAGGCTTCCACACGAGAGCTGCTGCCAGTGTCAACATGTCGCAGAGAACAAAAGGATTGGCACTCCGAAATCATACATACAAGATCCTTATCACCCCAGACATCATCTGTCGATGGGGAGTCAGGAGACTGTCAAGATCAGCGGGTTCAGCTTGTTACGAAGGACTTCACTGTTGGCCATGTTTTCTGTTTCATCCGACGTTATGGAGGCCTTTATTCTTGGCCATGTTTTCTGTATCAGCAGACATTATGGAGGCCTTTACTCTTGCCAATGTTTTCGGTTTCAGCCGACATTATGGAGGTCTTTACTCTTGGCCATGTTTTTTTGCTTCAGCCGACGTTATGGAGGTCTTTACTCTTGGCCATGTTTTTTTGCTTCAGCCGACGTTATGGAGGTCTTTACTCTTGGCCATGTTTTTTTGCTTCAGCCGACGTTATGGAGGCCTTTACTCTAGGCCATTTTTTCCTGTTTCAGCAGACATTATGGAGGCCTTTACTCTTGGCCATGTTTTCTGTTTCAGCCGACGTTATAGAGGCCTATATTCTTGCCAATGTTTTCTGCTTCAGCCGACATTATGGAGGACTTTACTCTTGGCCATGTTTTCTGCTTCAGCCGACGTTATGGAGGCCTTTCCTCTAGGCCATGTTTTCTGTTTCAGCCGATGTTATTGAGGCCTTTACTCTTGGCCATGTTTTCTATATCAGCCGACGTTATGGAGACCTTGCCTCTAGGCCATGTTTTCTGTTTTAGCCGATGTTATTGAGGCCTTTACTCTTGGCCATGTTTTCTGATTCAGCCGATGTTATTGAGGCCTTTACTCTTGACCAGGTTTTCTGTATCAGCTGACATTATGGAGGCCTTTACTCTTGGCCATGTTTTCTGTTTCACCCAATTTTATGGAGACCTTTACTTTTGGCCATGTTATCTGTTTCAGCTGACGCTATGGATGCCTTTGCTCTTGGCCATGTTATCTGTTTCAGAAGAAGTTATGGAGGCCTTTGCTCTTTGCCATGTTATCTGTTTCCGCTGACGTTATGGAGGCCTTTGCTCTTGGCCATGTTTTCTCTTTCATCACATCAACTTCAAGAACTTACAGTTCGCTTACTGATTAAAATGTCCCAACATTAGACAGGCGCCATTGTCAAGAATTAATCAATGGTATTCTCTGCATGTGATTTACTGCAATGGCTGGTCAGAGTATATTTTTACCCTGGGGTGGGCATGGAGATTATCATAAGGGCTGACTATGCCATTTCTAGAGCAACGGTATAATCGAAAAGTACTACTTAAAAAAACTGGGACATCCAAAGTTAGAAAAAAAAATGCATAACGAAAAGGTATAGTCAACTTAATTCAATATTCGTATAAAAATATGAGTTATGAAATAAGATAGGAAATAAAAACATTTTTTTAAAATAAAGAAAATGATGTAAAACACACCTATGTGTGTCAGACCGTATTGGGGGTTCTGATTACCCTGGAAAGCAAGGTCTGAAAAATACAATCTGTACGTGTAGCCGTTAAGTTAATAAAATGTGTGTTTCATGTATTAAAAAACTGGGCACTGTTTTTTTTTATATAACAATCTTTATAAAATATAAATAAACTCGTGCTTCCCGTTCTTTCAGGAAGCGCTTACAGCAGTCTCCTTATCATCACAGACAGGATTACAATGACAGGAAATAGCTCTGTACACAGCTGATAACACAGGATCCACCAATCACATAGGTTATGTCACAACTGACCCTTTATAATGACCTTTGCACATGCTCATGGTATGTTTCAGTATACAAGATCTGGTCAAGGTCTGGCCCTTGTGGCTATGTACATGTGTAGTTTCCTGAAATTTCAGGAAATTGTAATCTAAAAGAGCCCCAGAGGCTAATGTGAAAATTACAAGATTTTGTTTTAATTACTTTTAATACAAATTGTGATATGTAAAAAAAATAAAATAAAAACCTGAATTAAACAATAGGTCATTTTAAGATTAAGGCAAAGCAGGTTAGAAAAACACCAGGGACTGAATATCAATCAGAGAGTGTGTGGTTTCCCTTTAAAAAAAAAAATAAATCAGGAAGGGCAATCACTTTAATTAGGTAAGCCCTCCTCCCATCAAAATATTTATCCTCCTAATATATTGCAGTCATTAAATTATATATCGCTGTGTACTTACAATTGCTCATTATCCCATCTATCAAGCTAATTCTTCTCTTTTCTCTGCTCTATGTAGAAACAGGAAGTCTCTTGTCCGTGCATTTATCATTCCCTTATTCAATTCCTCACCCAGCTGCTGATCCTCATAGGACTTCTGCAGTGACTAATAACTCATACACTGAAAATTGACCTCCTGTTTCTACGTAAAGCTTAGAAGGATTCAGCTAGTCAGTTTTTAATCATGTGATGCCATAGACTTAATGGAAGAGAGAAGAATTAGCTGGGTAGAAAGGCAAAATGTGCAATTGTAAGTACAAAGTGCTATGTAATATGATGATTGCAATATACTAAGAGGATAACAACTTGGATTGCAGGAGGAGTGCTTCTTTAAAAAATAAAATGAAAAATGGTCCACAATGACAGTTTATAAAATAAAGAGTTTATACTCCTTTTACCCAACCCTTTGGCACCTAGTGCTCCTCCAGGTCCCCTGCCGGTCTCAGAGCAGAACAGGAGGTACGGAAACCCACTCTGTACATCCTGCTCCTGGAGTGCAGGCATGTTTCCGGAAGATAAGAGGGGGCTCTTGAGAACTGCAGCACTTAAGAGGGAGCATTTAAGAAGTTGTCCACTACTTGGACAACTTCTTCTCACTCCCCACGCTTGGCCTCCATAAAATGCCTATACTCGCTTCCCGTGCCGGCGCCATTCCCGCTGTGTCGTCACTCCGTCTCTTGGGGCTCCCATGCGGTTGGAGTGACACATGACGCCAACGCCCAATCAGCGCTGGTGTCACGGTCCCCGCCTCCTGACATCCTGTCGAATTGAACAGGAAGAGGAAGTCAGGGATCAGCTGCAGCCCGGACTTCCTCTTCATGTTGAAGACAGTGATGCCAGCGCTGATTGGGCGCAAACGTCACAACAACAGCACGCGAACCCCGAAACCGTGAGTGCAGTCACCGCGGGAATGGCGCCAGCACGGGAGGGGAGTATAGGCTTTATTATTTTATCAGCGCAAAACAGTTTGATCAAAAAGGGGTTGTCCTTGTTGTGGACAACCCCGTTAAGTGCTTTAACTATGTTCTTTCACATAGCAACAGGCATAAAAAGAAGCTTGTGACAGCACCACATCTCCTTACTCCAATGGAGACCAGTGTGGTTACTCATTACACTGCGTAAGTACTGGAGGTGCCACAAGCATTTCTGCCCCTTGAAGAAGACCTAGATACTGGTGAGAAAAAAAAAATATACATTTTTTTTACATTTTAATTTATTAAATTAATATCTAATGTAGGGGGGCAAGGGAGACATTACACCTTTAAATTTAGTGCTACAGCAAAAGGAACACGGGCTGTGTCCGCTTCACGCTATGTGAACATGTTGGCGCATACGTCAAATGTAGACAGTCCCCAATTAACCTGATGAAGGCCAAAAGTGTTGCGTTTTGGCGTCCGTTGGGGTTGTATGTTTGGCGTTTTTCACTTAGGGCATTTTCAAGTGGCTCTCCAATGAAAATCACTGGGACCCACACCGACAGGCAGAACAGGGGAACTTTTATCCCCGCTACCATGTCCGGCCACTACTACATTCGTTTCCTCTAGGGCTGCCGAGTGCTGAGCTCAGCTTTTTCTCGTATCCCCAAAGAGCTGCACTCAGCCATCCTACCTGCTGTTCCATCATTCTGACAGGGACACACGTGCCCATTTCTGGGAATCAGTGATCTTAAAGTTATCACATATCCCATGGCTAGGTGCAAATATCTTCCTCAGAGAGAAGAGGACTGGAACTATAGCACTACCTCTTGGAAATAGTAATCCTAAAAGTGAATTTCTACCCTTTAAAAGGGCCTTAGGATAAGAAGACAGACCAGAAACTCCATTTGAAGACACGTGTTTCAGGGTGTTTGCCCCTCATCAGTGCAAAGCAGGAAAACTTATTTGGCTGGATGAGAGAACTCCGACAGGGGACCATTTCTCCTTATGCATAGTGTCAATTCGCCATAGAGAGACTTATAGGACCTTGTAATGTTCCTCTGGGAATTAAAATATACAAATAGCCCCTTAAGAGAGGAAGATGATGGGAACTCTAGTTTTCCCGATTGAGCATAGCAGTTGTAAAAGTTAATATCAATCAAATAGGTTGCACTACAGCTCCTTTTTGAAGAGGCTGTTAGCATAGATAGGTTCCCATAAGAGCACTGCGTGGCCTATAAGTCTCCTTACATTGGCTTGAAGGAGAAACTTTACCCCCTATTGATGAGTGGTAACTTATGTTCGCTGGAGTCAGTGATCGGCAATTTCTTCATGCTAAATGTGATCTGATCATTAGGTATCTAGGTATTAGGTATTAGGTATCATTAGGTATTAAAGGGACTCTGTCACCTGAATTTGGAGGGAACAATTTTCAGCCATAGGGGCGGGGTTTTCGGGTGTTTGATTCACCCTTTCCTTACCCGCTGGCTGCAATATTGGATTGACGTTCATTCTCTGTCCTCCGTAGTACATGCCTGCACAAGGCAATCTTGCCTTGCGCAGGCGTTTACTATGGAGGACAGAGAATGAACTTCAATCCAATATTGCAGCCAGCATGCAGCCAGCGGGTAAGGAAAGGGTGAATCAAACACCCAAAAACCCCGCCCCTATGGCTGAAAATTGTTCCCTCCAAATTCAGGTGACAGAGTCCCTTTAAACAGAATGACAAGAAGATGTTTTAAGACGAGCATGGAAAGGTGTTGCAGCTATTTGGCATTCCTGATAAATTGTCCTGGGATCGGGCTCTTCAGACAAAACATTAAAAAAAACAAGGTATCTGCTCATCTTCAGCTTTTCAACAAAAGCCTCAAGGGCAAATATGCCCCAAACAAGTCAACCGAGGAAAAGGAATCTCAATATAAGGGCTTCTTATATAATCTGTTGTGTTCTGCTAGGAACACCCACTCAACTTCTCAAATAAGGGTGTAAACCACTCCGCTGACATACCTGACAATTATGTAGGCATGCTTGTTTTTATGGGCAGGGTGGACAACATAATGTCAGGTTCGTATCAGTCCATGGGAGATTTTAAAGTCTACCTTTCAACACCTTGTAAAAATCTAAGACAAGGGCATCGTCAACCTAGAAGGTAATGCCAACGATAAATCACCCGCGACACATTTATTTGGGTGTAAAGGGCCGCAGCATTCTACCATTGATTAAACAGTATTTTTTTACCTGTCCAAAACATGGAAAGGAGCAGTAAACCCCAAATCTGAAACTTGGGGGAGTCGTAAAAAGAGCTACTAATACTCATGCCGTGACTTTGGAGCCCCTCAGGACTAAAGGTATAAAATACAAAGTGAAGACTAGGCGGCCAAGGATTTTTTTCTGCCGTCCTATAGTAGAACGTTACAGTCAACCTACCACCACTCAACCTACCACAGAGAACAACAGATGGCCTTTAGGTTCAAACCAAATAGACTTCACACACTAATTCAGTAATGATGGTCATGTATATGGGACAACTGTGAGTAGGGGTAGACAAGTTGAACCACTGGGTCTAGGTTTTTGGTTCTCCAAACAAAAATTTTCCAGAGAGATTCATAAGAAAGGTGACCACGTGCTCTTTGATGAAAGGTTTGAGGATGTTAGTCAAAATAACAAAATAAAGCCACACCTTTTTCCCACTCCCACCCTTGAATAGGTTTTGCAGGTCATGCCCCCGAACATGTCTGGGCGTTGGGGTGGAGTCTGTTACAGCATCAGACTGGCGTCATAAACAGAAAACACATAGGGAGATGCTTTCCCAGAGGGTACTGTGCACCTTGAAGACTTGTCTACTCTTTTGGGAGGTCTCCCCTTATCCAGGGGAGTTGGCCAGTAAGACACACATTAGATCCTTGGTTGATCTCACAGGTTCGATTATCTTAATGATTAGGTAAACCACTGATGGTAAAGATGGAGGCAGGAACACGGAGACAGAGAAAGAGACTGATTCGGAGAGAGAGAGAGAGAGAGAGAGTGACCAATGTAGAGGGAGAGACACATATACATACAAGAAGAGAGACATAAAGAAAGAAAGAGACATGGACAGAGAAAGAGACAGACATGGAGAGACAGAAACAGACACAGAGAAAGAAAGAGACAAACACAAAAAAGGGAGAGAGACAATGAAAGGGAGTGAGAGAAACAAATGGAAAATGAGAGAGAGAGAAAGAGAGACCCATGGAAAGAGAGAGACAGACATGAAAAAAAGAGAAATAGAGACACACGAAAAGGGAGAGACAGATAAGGAGATGGAGACAGACACAAAGAGAGACACACAGACAAGGAGAGGGAGAGAAACAGACACTGGAGAGGGAGAGAGACAGACACGGAGAGGGAGAGAGAGACATGGAGAGAGTGAAAGAGACAGACACAGAGGGAGAGAGACACAGACATTGAGAGGGAGAGAGACAGACACTGGAGAGGGAGAGAGACAGACACTGGAGAGGGAGAGAGACAGACACTGGAGAGGGAGAGAGACACACTGGAGAGAGTGAGAGAGACAGACACTGGAGAGAGTGAGAGAGACAGACACTGGAGAGAGTGAGAGAGACAGACATTGAGAGGGAGAGAGACACAGACATTGAGAGGGAGAGAGACAGACACTGGAGAGGGAGAGAGACAGACACTGGAGAGGGAGAGAGACAGACACTGGAGAGGGAGAGAGACAGACACTGGAGAGGGAGAGACAGACACTGGAGAGGGAGAGAGACAGACACTGGAGAGGGAGAGAGACAGACACTGGAGAGGGAGAGAGACAGACACTGGAGAGGGAGAGACAGACACTGGAGAGGGAGAGAGACAGACACTGGAGAGGGAGAGAGACACACTGGAGAGGGAGAGACAGACACTGGAGAGAGTGAGAGAGACAGACACTGGAGAGAGTGAGAGAGACAGACACAGAGGGAGAGAGAGACACGGAGAGGGAGAGAGACACACATACTGGAGAGGGAGAGAGACAGACACAGAGGGAGAGAGAGACACGGAGAGGGAGAGAGAGACACGGAGAGGGAGAGAGAGACACATACTGGAGAGGGAGAGAGACAGACACTGGAGAGAGTGAGAGAGACAGACACAGAGGGAGAGAGAGACACGGAGAGGGAGAGAGAGACACATACTGGAGAGGGAGAGAGACAGACACTGGAGAGAGTGAGAGAGACAGACACAGAGGGAGAGAGAGACACGGAGAGGGAGAGAGAGACACTGGAGAGAGTGAGAGAGACAGACACATAGGGAGAGAGAGACACGGAGAGGGAGAGAGAGACAGACATTGAAAGGGAGAGAGACACAGACAAGGAGAGGGAGACACAGACAAGGAGAGGGAGAGAGACACAGACACTGGAGAGAGTGAGAGAGACAGACACTGGAGAGAGTGAGAGAGACAGACACTGGAGAGGGAGAAGGAGAGAAACAGACAAGGAGAGGGAGAAAGGCATGGAGATGGAGAGAGAGCGAGAAAGAAAAAGAAAGATACACAGACAGATAGACAGAAAAGAAGCAGCTGCACTAATCCAAGATGGCATACGGTGCACGTCCATCATTTGCGGTTTCGGCTCAGTGATAGTTGAGCCTTTGTCTACATAAACAGATATTGGAGATATAGATGGATCTCTATCTGTTTGCATGAAAAGCAGCTCGATTCCAGCAGACTAGAATATTATCTCGAACATAATTAAATGCAATTTTTAATGTAAACCTTCTTGACAATTGGGTAGAAATGTTCCCTGCTCCATCAGCAGCTGCACCGGAACCTGTCGGGTGCTGAAATAGGAGGGGAGAGAAGAGACAACCCCGTCACGGGCTTCTACCAGCCCCGAACACTCCCACCGTCATGTCCCCACTCACCCGAGTGTTATTTCTCTCTGCTTTCAGCTCAGCGATCTCTTCTTCTCTCTCCAGAAGTTGCTCACGACACAAGTTCAACTCCTTAGTGAGCGCTGCAAATTCCTAAGAAAACAAAAAAAAAAATGCAATTTATGTAAAAATATACCAAAAAAAAAAAAAAGTACATCCTTAGAAAAAAAAAAAAAAAGTCTTACAAAGGTGTAGATTTCAGGGACACCCATCTGATTCCCTTCAGCAGTTTCTACAGAGGATTTTGTAAGTTATCCCGATTGACAGTGGCAGCGCGGTGTCGCCACATGCAGCCGACGAGGTTTAAAATGTCTCACGGAGAACCAGATGAAGAAGGGGGGAAAAAAAAGTGAATTTTCTGCCAATTGCACGAAGGTGAGGAAGAGATGTGAGAGCGGCAGTGGGATCACACTGGCGGCTTTGTGCAGCCCTGGTCTCAGGGGAGCGAGTCCTACACAGACCCCCTTCAGCACACTGCCTGCTTTGTGTAACCGGGCACCTCACTAGACCTTTTCTATGGCTTTTTAGGTTATTCATTTTTTATTACCTTTTATGTGGACAATTCACCAATGCTTTGCAGTATGAGATATTATTAACCCTTCACTCGTCCCCAATAGAAAATAATCTGAATGTGGCTGCTTATATGTCCACCCAAGGGACTCCCGTGAATATTTATTGACCATGAAAATCTGTGGATCGACCTGGAGTGCCCCGAGTGATTTTGAGAAAGGCGACGAAGAAGAACCCATTGTGCACAGGTGATGGAGATCGACTTTTTGATAAAACGATCATCACCTGAATTCGATAAATAAATAAAAAATGTACATAGTCGGGGAAAAATAAATAAATAAATCAGGTTTTGCAGCAGGTGAAGCTGGATTACTAAGAAGAAAAGTTGAAGATTGGGTAGAGTGGTTTCCCGGCAAGGCAAATATTTCTTAACTTCTAACATACGGATAGTTACACTTAAAATTTATATATTATTCTTTTTTTTTTTTACAGTTTTATTTTTTTTTGCAACAATTTTATTAACCTAGCTCTAAACCTACTGTTAACCCTAGCCTTAGTCCAAACACTGACCCTCGTCTAACCCCTAACTCTAAACTTAGTGCAAACCCAAACCCTAACCTAAACCATAGCTATTATTAGAAAAATGATGCAAAAGGTTAACTTTCAAGCCATATATTATTTGTTTTTTTACATTATTTGTGTTTTATTATGTATACATTTTATTAAGCCAGCCTAGCTCAAACTTTAGGCTTAATCCTAGCCCTAGTGCAAACTCTAAGCTTACCCATAGCCCCAGTCCAAACCCTAGCCCTAACCTTAGTTAGAATGGATACCCAAGGTTTGGCCTACACACTTTCCATAGTCACAGTCTTACTCCAATCCCTAGTACTTACCCGAAGGCCTAGCCCTACCCAAAAACTTAACCCTACCCCAAACCCTAGCCTTACCCATGCCCGAAAACCTAACCCTAATCCTACCCCAAAACCTAGCCCTACCTGAAAACCTAGGCCTAGTCCTACCCCAAAACCCTATCCCTAACCTTAGTTAGAATGGTAATCCTAAACTTGGCCCAGACCTATACATAGCCATAGTCTTACTCCAATCTCTAGTCCTTACCCCAAAGCCTAACCCTAGCCCTACCCCAAACCCTAGCCCTACCAGAAAATCTAGGCTTAGTACTACCCCAAAACCCTAGCCCTAATCTTAGTTAGAATGGTAATCCTAGGCTTGGTCAATACCCTATCCATAGCCATAGTCTTACTCCAATCTCTAGTCCTTACTCCAAAGCCTATCCCTAGCCCTATCCCAAACCCTAGCCCTACCTGAAAACCTAGCCCTAGTCCTACACCAAAACCCTAGCCCTAACCTTAGTTAGAATAGTATCCCTAGGCTTGGCCCACACCCCATCCATGGCCATAGGTCGTACTCCAATCCCTTATCCTTACCCCAAAGCCTAGCCCTAGTCCTACCCCAAACCCCAGCACTAATCCTACCCGAAAACATAACCCTAGTCCTACACCAAACACTAGCCCTAGTCCTACCCGAAAACCTAACCCTAGTCCTACCCCAAACCCTAGCCCTACCCCAAACCCTAGACCTAGTCCTACCCAAAACCCTAGCCCTACCCCAAAGCCTAGTCCTACTCTGAACCCTAGCCTCAGTCCTACCTCAAACCCTGATTAGGGTTAGAAAAATTAAGCAAAAACTCAGTTAATTTTAACATTAGTGCTTTTTTTTGTATTTGGGTTTTTTCTTAAACTGGGGACACTATTATATTTATTTGGGAGAGTTCATCCACCAAGCCTCTGTGTCTCCACTCACAAAATTACAAATGAGCGCAAAAGGTGACCAGCTGTGGAAAGAGCAGCCTGTGTCATTTCACTTTCTGCCTATGCAGAGTGCTGCAATAAAGATGAGTTTATCATCAGCTGCTGCACTCTGCATAGGAATCTATGTAGATGGCTACTTGAATGATCCAATTTCTCAGACATGGGACCCTATGAATCTGCACCGCTCAAAAAAGAAAAACACAAAAAGGAGAACTGTACTTTTCCCAATAATGAAGCATAGAATTGTAAAGGGATAAAAAGCCAAAAGTTGATGTGACCTTGTGTACTAAAATTTTATTTATTTTTTGCTTCTGATTCAATATTTTGTATTTAATTTTACTCCTATGTTTAAGGGCCATCTGTTTTTTTCATTTTTTTTATTTAAATGTATGTATTTTTCACTAAAAATTATTTTTGCAATCGGATTTCATTAGAAAATTTACTCGTTCGGTTTGGTTTCCCTACTTGGTTTCTACTTTGATGTGGTCTGTGGTCATAAATCAGAGAACATATTAGATTAGGACATTTTAAAGCGTTACAAACTCCCGTCAGACTAAAAGAAAGCACTCGCTGATGGATACTCAGCTGACTCATTCACAAGCCAGCAATATAAAGTGCAAGACGGGAGGCAATAGAAGGCAAACTCTGCCAAAATATTATTGAAACCTAAAAGCAAAAATGATTTCTAAACTTCAAATAAATGCAGAAAAAGTAAAAAAAAAAATGCTTATGCTTGATAGAAAACTATATTATTAGATAAATTTGTAATTATGGATTTCATATACAGTGGGGCAAAAAAGTATTTAGTCAGTCAGCAATAGTGCATGTTCCACCACTTAAAAAGATGAGAGGCGTCTGTAATTTACATCATAAGTAGACCTCAACTATGGGAGACAAACTGAGAAAAAAAAAATCCAGAAATTCACATTGTCTGTTTTTTTAACAATTTATTTGCATATTATGGTGGAAAATAAGTATTTGGTCAGAAAAAAACAATCAAGATTTCTGGCTCTCACAGACCTGTAACTTCTTCTTTAAGAGTCTCCTCTTTCCTCCACTCATTACCTGTAGTAATGGCACCTGTTTAAACTTGTTATAAGTATAAAAAGACACCTGTGCACACCCTCAAACAGTCTGACTCCAAACTCCACTATGGTGAAGACCAAAGAGCTGTCAAAGGACACCAGAAACAAAATTGTAGCCCTGCACCAGGCTGGGAAGACTGAATCTGCAATAGCCAACCAGCTTGGAGTGCAGAAATCAACAGTGGGAGCAATAATTAGAAAATGGAAGACATACAAGACCACTGATAATCTCCCTCGATCTGGGGCTCCACGCAAAATCCCACCCCGTGGGGTCAGAATGATCACAAGAACGGTGAGCAAATATCCCAGAACCACGCGGGGGGACCTAGTGAATGAACTGCAGAGAGCTGGGACCAATGTAACAAGGCCTACCATAAGTGACACACTACGCCACCATGGACTCAGATTCTGCAGTGCCAGACGTGTCCCACTGCTTAAGCCAGTACATGTCCGGGCCCGTCTGAAGTTTGCTAGAGAGCATTTGGATGATCCAGAGGAGTTTTGGGAGAATGTCCTATGGTCTGATGAAACCAAACTGGAACTGTTTGGGAGAAACACAACTTATCGTGTTTGGAGGAAAAAAGAATACTGAGTTGCATCCATCAAACACCATACCTACTGTAAAGCATGGTGGTGGAAACATCATGCTTTGGGGCTGTTTCTCTGCAAAGGGGCCAGGACGACTGATCCGGGTACACGAAAGAATGAATGGGGCCATGTATCGTGAGATTTTGAGTGCAAACCTCCTTCCATCAGCAAGGGCATTGAAGATGAAACGTGGCTGGGTCTTTCAACATGACAATGATCCAAAGCACACCGCCAGGGCAACGAAGGAGTGGCTTCGTAAGAAGCATTTCAAGGTCCTGGAGTGGCCTAGCCAGTTTCCAGATCTCAACCCCATAGAAAACCTTTGGAGGGAGTTGAAAGTCCATGTTGCCAAGCGAAAAGCCAAAAACATCACTGCTCTAGAGGAGATCTGCATGGAGGAATGGGCCAACATACCAACAACAGTGTGTGGCAACCTTGTGAAGACTTACAGAAAACGTTTGACCTCTGTCATTGCCAACAAAGGATATATTACAAAGTATTGAGATGAAATTTTGTTTCTGACCAAATACTTATTTTCCACCATAATATGCAAATAAATTGTTAAAAAAACAGACAATGTGATTTTCTGGATTTTTTTTTCTCAGTTTGTCTCCCATAGTTGAGATCTACCTATGATGTAAATTACAGACGCCTCTCATCTTTTTAAGTGGTGGAACTTGCACTATTGCTGACTGACTAAATACTTTTTTGCCCCACTGTATAAATATATTATAAATTTATACATATTTGGTGTGTCACCTTGCCTGCCAGCCTAAATCTGAAAGGGTACAGTAACTTTTGTTCCCCATAAATTACACTGATCAACAGAAAAAAATTGTCAGCAAAGGTAATATGTCTGTTTTATGGAGTTTGATGTGCCGATTCCAAAAATATGCTTAGTTTTACTTGATCACATAAAGTTTCTGAGATAGAAGTATTTTTGTTATTACGTTATTTCTGCATTTTCAATGTACCGGTATGTGGTTTTTCCCATGTTATTCCCATTTGTTTGCTTGTCTTACTTAATTGTGAATTTTATTACAGGGACAACATCAGTAAAGGTTTTAGTGAGTTTGATGGGAAGGAGTATTGACAGTGCACTCAACAAATGACTGCTTCCAGCCGCCATTGTGACAGGATTTTCACTGCATTTGTCTGACAGGAGACCGGCCTCTACAGGGATCTGAGTCCTGCCACAGGGAGATAGAAGGGAAGGCAGCGGACAGCCACCATTGTGAGAGGATTTTCACTGCATTTTTCTGACAGGAAACAGACCTCTACAGGGATCGGAGTCCTGCCACAGGGAGATAGAAGGGAAGGCAGCGGACAGCCGCCATTGTGACAGGATTTTCACTGCATTTTTCTGACAGGAAACAGGCCTCTACAGGGATCTGAGTCCTGCCACAGGGAGATAGAAGGGAAGGCAGCGGACAGCCGCCATTGAGAGAGGATGTTCACTGCATTTCTGGGAGGGGCTTCAGGAAAATGGCCGCGGGATGCCGCGCGTGCGCAGATGGACATCGCGGCGGCCATTTTCCTGAAGCCGAGATTCGAACTCGGCTTCAGGAAAATGGCCACCGCGATGTCCATCTGCGCACGCGCGGCATCCCGCGGCCATTTTCCTGAAGCCCCGGGAAGCAGGAGACTCCATCTGCGCACGCGCGGCCTCAGGAAGATGGCCGCGCCCACCGAGAAACCAGCACTTGCGAGAAGCACTACGCCACCAACGGGAACATAAGCAAGATCTGGGGGAAGAAACAGCGCTGTGACCACGCCCATCCGACCTGACCAGCCTGATTGACAGGCGAAAAAGGACACTTTTGTAAGGTATTTCGGCAGCATAGGTAGGGAATCAGGGGACAAAAAATACCCTATTGTAAAGCACAGCTCAGGTCCTATTTAACGGTATTTTTATCTCCTACTGAAAAAACGGGGTGACAGGTTCCCTTTAAAGACCTGTCCGTTTTTTGTAATTCTGACCAGTGTCCCTTTATGAAGTAATAACTCAGGAACGCTTCAAAGGATCCTAGCGGTTCTGAGATTATTTTTTCGTGACATATTGGGCTTCATGTTAGTGGTACATTTAGGTCGATAATTTTTGCGTTTATTTGTGAAAAAAAAATGGAAATTTGGCTAAAATTTTGAAAATTTAGCAATTTTCAAATTTTGAATTTTTATTCTGTTAAACGAGAGAGTTATGTGAGACACAGTTTAAGCGGGCACCATCCACTAACAAAATATAACGGGGATCACCAAGAGTTATGTGACACAAAATAGTTCATAAATAACATTACCCACATGTCTACATCAGCACAATTTTGGAACCAAATTTCTTTTTTGCTAGGAAGTTATAAGGGTTCAAATTTGACCAGCAATTTCTCATTTTTACAGCAAAATTTACAAAACCATTTTTTTAGGGACCACCTCACATTTGAAGTCAGTTTGAGGGGTCTATATGGCTGAAAATACCCAAAAGTGACACCATTCTAAAAACTGCACCCCTCAAGGTGCTCAAAACCACATTCAAAAAGTTTACTAACCCTTCAGGTGCTTCACAGCTGCAGAAGCAACATGGAAGGAAAAAATGAACATTTAACTTTTTAGTCACAAAAATGATCTATTAGCATCAATTTTTTTATTTTCTCAAGGGTAAAAACAGAAACTGGACCCCAAAAGTTATTGTACAATTTGTCCTGAGTACGCCGATACCTCATATGTGGGGAGGGGGGGGGGGACCACTGTTAGGGCGCACGACAGGGCTCGGAAGGGAAAAAGCGCCATTTGACTTTTTCAATGAAAAATTGGCTCCAATCTTTAGCGGACACCATGTCGTGTTTGGAGAGCCCCCGTGTGCCTAAATAATGGAGCTCCCCCACAAGTGACCCCATTTTGGAAACTAGACCCCCCCAATGAGCTTATCTAGATGCATAGTGAGCACTTTGAACCCCCAGGTGCTTCACAAATTGATCCGTAAAAATGAAAAAGTACTTTTTTTTTTCACAAAAAATTTCTTTTAGCCACAATTTTTTCATTTCCACATGGGCAACAGGATAAAATGGATCCTAAAATTTATTGGGCAATTTCTCCTGAGTACACTGATACCTCACATGTGGTGGTAAACCACTGTTTGGGCACAAGGCAGGGCTTGGAAGGGAAGGAGCGCCATTTGACTTTTTGAATGAAAAATTAGCTCCAATTGTTAGCGAACACCATGTCGCATTTGGAGAGCCCGTGTGCCTAAACATTGGAGCTCCCCCACATGTGACCCCATTTTGGAAACTGGACCTCCCATGGAACTAATCTAGATGTGCGGTGACCACTTTAAACTCCCAAGTGCTTCACAGAAGTTTATAACGCAGAGACGGGGGGAAAAAAAAATCATTTTTCTTTCCTCAAAAATTATTTTTTAGCCTGCAGTTTTTTATTTTCACAAGAGTAACAGGAGAAATTGGACCCCAAAAGTTGTTGTTCAGTTTGTCCTGAGTACGCTGATACCCCATAAGTGGGGGGAACCACTGTTTGGGCACACGTCCGGGCTCAGAAGGGAAGTAGTGACGTTTTGAAATGCAGACTTTGATGGAATGGTATGCGGGCGTCATGTTGCATTTGCAGAGCCCCTGATGTGCCTAAACAGTAGAAACCCCCCACAAGTGACCCCATTTTGGAAACTAGATCCCCCAAGGAACTTATCTAGATATGTGGCGAGCACTTTGAAACCCCAAGTGCTTCACAGAAGTTTACAACGCAGAGCCGTGAAAATAAAAAATCATTTTTCTTTCCTCAAAAATTATGTTTTAGTAAGCAATTTTTTATTTTCACAAGGGTAACAGGAGAAGTAGACCCCAATATTTGTTGCCCAGTTTGTCCTGAGTAAGCTGATACCCCATATGTGGGGGTAAACCACTGTATTGGCGCACGTCAGGGCTCGGAAGGGAGGGAGCACACCATTTGACTTTTTGAACGCAAAATTGGCTGGAATCAATGGTGGAGCCATGTTGCGTTTGCAGACCCCTGATGTGCCTAAACAGTGGAAACCCCTCAATTCTAACTTCAACACTAACCCCAACACATCCCTAACCCTATTCCCAACTGTAGCCATAACCCTAATCACAACCCTAACCCCAACATACCCCTAACCACAACCCTAACCCCAACACACCCATAACCCTAATCCCAACCCTAATCCCAACCCTAACCACAACCCCAACACACCCGTAACCCCAATCCCAACCCTAACCCTAATCCCAACCCTAACCACAACTTTAACCCCAACACACCCCTAATCCTAACCCTAACCACAAGCCTAATCTTAACCCTAATTCCAACCCTAACTCTAATTCCAACCCTAAAGTTATGTGCCCACGTTGCGGATTCATGTGAGATTTTTCCGTACGATTTTTGAAAAATCCGCAGGTAAAAGGCACTGCGTTTTACCTGCGGATTTACAGCGGATTTCCAGTGTTTTTTTGTGCGGATTTCACCTGCGGATTCCTATTGAGGAACAGGTGTAAAGCGCTGTGGAATCCGCACAAAGAATTGACATGCTGCGGAAAATACAACGTAGCGTTTCCGTGCGGTATTTTCCGCACCATGGGCACAGCGGATTTGGTTTTCCATAGGTTTACATGGTACTGTAAACCTGATGGAAAACTGCTACGAATCCGCAGCGGCCAATCCGCTGCGGATCCGCAGCCAAATCCGCACCGTGTGCACATGGCCTAATTCTAACCCTAAACCTAGTTCTAGCCCTAACCCTAATTCTTACCCTAACCCTAGTGGAAAAAAAAAATATTTTCTTTATTTTATTATTGTCCCTACCTATGGGGGTGATAAAGGGGGGGGGGGGGTCATTTACTTTTTTTTTTTTTATTTTGATCACTGTGATAAAACCTATCACAGTGATCAAAATATACCTGGAACGAATCTGCCGGACGGCAAATTCGGCGGGCGCACTGCGCATGCGCCCGCCATTTTGGAAGATGGCGGCACCCATGGAGAAGACGGACGGACACCGGGAGGCTCGGTAAGTATGAGGGGGAGGGGGAGATCGGAGCACGGGGGGGGGGGGGGGATCAGAGCACGGGGGTGGGATCGGAGCACGGGGGGAGCGGACAGGAGGATAGGGAGCAGACAGGACGATGGAGGGGAGTGGAGCACAGGACGGAGGACTGGGGAGGAGATCGGTGGCGGTGGGGGGGGGGGGGCAGATCAGGGTTTCCAGCCATGGCCGATAATATTGCAGCATCGGCCATGGCTGGATTGTAATATTTCATCAGTTTTAATAGGTGAAATATTACAAATCGCTCTGATTAGCTGTTGAAAGTTAAACTGCCAATCAGAGCGATCGTAGCCACGGGGGGGTGAAGCGCCCCCTGGGCTGAAGCACCACTCCCCCTGTCCCTGCAGATCGGGCGAAATTGGAGTTAACCCTTTCACCCGATCTGCAGGGACGCGATCCCTCCATGATGCCACATAGGCATCACAGGTCGGATTGGCACCGACTTTCATGGCGTCTACGTGGCGTCACAGGTCGGGAAGGGGTTAATTGTGAATTTTCTTACAGGGACAACATCAGTAAAGGTTTTAGTGAGTTTTATGGGAAGGAGTATTGACCGTGCACTCAACCAATGACTGCTTCCAGCTGCCATTGTGAGAGGAATTTCACTGCATTTGTCTGACAGGAGACCGGCCTCTACAGGGATCTGAGCACTGCCACAGGGAGATAGAAGGGAAGGCAGCGGACAGCCGCCATTGTGAGAGGATGTTCACTGCATTTGTCTGACAGGAGACCGGCCTCTACAGGGATCTGAGTCCTGCCACAGGGAGATAGAAGGGAAGGCAGCGGACAGCCGCCATTGTGAGAGGATGTTCACTGCATTTGTCTGACAGGAGACCGGCCTCTACAGGGATCTGAGTCCTGCCACAGAGAGATAGAAGGGAAGGCAGCGGACAGCCACCATTGTGGGAGGATGTTCACTGCATTTCTGGGAGGGCAAGTCGCCTCAGAGGGAAGATAATGGCTCAGCCACTGAGGTGTAACTGAGTGAGGGTCTCCACAGAGATAACATGAAAGCAGCCAATACCACACTGAGAAACTGCCTGTCTGCCAATGGTCATCTGTAAGGAATAGGCTGATCCGTTTACCTCACAACTGTATATAGTTATCTACCAGATCACCTCCAGTAAAATCAGGTCTAAATACAAGATGCGTCTGTCATCTCGGCTTTGGGAAAATGGCCGCCGCGATCTCTAATGCGCACGCGCGGCATCCCGCGGCCATTTTCCTGAAGCCCCGTGCAGCAGAGCACTCGATCTGCGCACGCGCGGCCCCAAGAAGATGGCCGCCCCCACCGACGAAAGGGATGACAGCGCAGATCGCGCGCTGCTTGTTCACCACTACGCCACTACGCCACCAACGTAAAGCTGAGGAAGAACCAGCGATGTCACCACGCCCTCCCGACCTGACCAGCCTGATTGACAGGCGAAAACGGCGACTTTGGTAAGTTATTTCTCAGCATACATGGGGAATCGGGGTACACTACATACACTATAGGAACACACAGCGCAGGCCCTATTTAACAGTATTTATAGCTCAATCTCAAAAAACGGGGTGACAGGTTCCCTTTAAGTGTCCACCTGGTGATCAAGACAAACGCTGGGCCCCTCATGTGATATGCTCAAGTTGTCCAAATGGTCTTCGTGCCTGGTTGAATAAGAGGAAAGTGGCTATGCCATTTGCGGTTCCCATTATTTGGAGAAAACCCAAAAATCATAGTGATGACTGCTACTTTTGTTTTGTCAAACTGAAGGGCTTTTCTACAAAGAACAAACATAATATTAACCTCTTAACCCCCGGAGCTTTTTTCCGTTTTGCGTTTTCATTTTTTACTCCCCTTCTTCAAAGAGCCATGCCTCTTTTATTTTTCCGGCAATATGGCCATGTGAGGAATTATTTTTTTTTGGTGGGACGAGTTGAACTTTTCAATGACAAGTTCAAGGACACCAAACATGTCTAGGTTCTTTTTTATCTAAGTGGTGAAAAAAAATTCCAAACTTTTGTTAAAAAAAAAAAAAAAAAAAATTGTGCCATTTTCCGACACCCGTAGCGTCTCCACTTTTCGGGATCTCGGGTCGGTAGAGGGCTTATTTTTTGCGTGCCGAGCTGACGTTTTTAATGATACCATTCTGGTGCAGATAAGGTCTTTTCATCGCCCATTATTGCATTTTAATGCAATGTCGTAGCGAGGAAAAAAAAAAATGTAATTCTGGTGTTTTTACTTTTTTTCTTACTACGCTGTTTAGCGATCTGGTGAATGCTTTTCTTTTATTGCTAGATCGGGCGATTCTGAACGCGGCGATACCAAATATGTGTAGGTTTTTTTTTTTTTTATTGTTTTATTTTGAATGGGGCAGAAGGGGGCGATTTGAACTTTTATTTATTTATTTTTTTTAATTTTTACTTCTGCCGTGCTTCAATGGGAGACTAGAAGCTGTCACAACCCGATCGGCTCTGCTACATGGAGGCGATGATCAGATCGCCTCTATAGAGCAGAATTACTCACTTGCTATGAGCACCAATCACAGTAAGCCGGCACTGACAACCATAGATGTCTCCAGGAGATTACCGTTTTCTTTATGTCGCCAGTATATTTCCTATTTATAATAATGACGCTGCTACAGGGAAACTATACGCGCTACAGAAAAACTATAAACATTTTTGAAATCAGGACAAAAAGATGATTCAGAAAAGTACAAAGCCACCTGCGATGATTACATAAGAAACTTTGAAATTATCGTATCAGAGAAATGTGCTGCTTTCTCCTCCTGGACTGATCTTTCACCCTCAGTTCATAGGTAAAATGTGTATTCAGTGTGTGTGATCAGAGTTTCCCATGAATTAGATAAGAAATGACAGTTGGTGCTTTTAAAATTCTATGGAGGAAGGAGGAGCTAGAGGCCGACACCGACATTTTGCTGCAAGTTCTCCTGCATTTATAGTTACACTGTTTATTTATTTTTCAAAGATTTAAACTTAAACTGTCATTTCAGGAGAACTTGCAGCGGAATGCTTGTGTTTGCCTTTACCCGCCCACCTTCCTACATCGAATGTTAAAAGCACCAACTGTCAGATCCTATGTAGGAAGGAGGAACTAAAGGCGGACACAGACATTCCGCTGCAAGTTCTCCGGAAATGACAGTTACAGTTTAAATCTATGCAAACAAAAAATAAATAAATAAGGCTTATTTTCACATTTACTATTAATTTCTGGAATAAAAATCAAAACGATTGCTTCTCTTTAAATAGTTTATTTACGTTTTACTAGTTTTAAAAATATTCAGAACTTTGTTAAAAAAAAAACCAAACAACTTTGTTCGAGTTGACATTTTTTCCAAGAAGCGTAACTTTTTTTTTTGTGTGTGGTGATCTGTAGCTTTTTTTGGTAAGCTTTTGGCATACATACAATGTTTTCATTGCTCTATGTTCCATTTTTTTTTTTTTGGGGGGGGGGGGGGGGAGGGAAGTGCGATGACAGAGAAACGTCAATTTTTCCATTTAGTTTTTGGTTTCTGTAAGTTGTTTACAGTGTGCGCTGATTAATTTTATATTTGGATAGATCAAACTTTTACAGATGCAGGTTGCCAAGTATGCTTTTTGTGTTTGTTTTTAACCCCTTAGTGACGGAGCCAAATTTTTGAAACCTGACCAGTGTCACTTTATGTGGTAATAACTCTGGAACGATTCAACAAAGCCCGGTGATTTTGAGATTATTTTTTTCGTGACACATTATACTTTATGATAATGGTAAATTTAGGTTGATATGTTTTGTGTTTATTTATAAAAAAAAAATATCAGAAATTTGAAAAAAAAAAATGTTAAAAAATTTGCAATTTTCAAACTTTGAATGATTATCCCTTTAATGTCGATAGTCATACCACAGCAAAACATTAATAAATAACATTTCCCACACGTCTGCTTTACATCAGCACCATTTGCAAAATGTTATGTTATTAGCATTTTAGGAGGTTTAAAAATGTAGCAACAATTTAAATTTTTTTCAAGGACATTTACAAAATGTATTTTTTAGGGACCTACCCATGTTTGAAGTGACTTTAGGGGTCTCATATATTGGGAAACCCCCACGAGTGATACCATTTTAAAAACAGCACCCCCTGACATATTGAAAACTGCAGTCAGGTAGTTTGTTAACCCTTCAAGTGCTTTACAGGAACTAATGCAAAGTGGCATGAGAAAAATGAAAACGTGTGTTTTTACCACCTAAATGTCACTAACTTATGAACAGATTACTACAGCCGGCAGACTCTAAAGCCGCTACTTGGTCGTGAATTGCCATGGCAAACATCAGGACCACACAATCATGATCTGAGACCACCAATTGGGATAAAGAGGAAGCCCCCACACTCTGTTAACCATATATAATGATGTAGTCACTACTGAGAGCAGCATCTAAGGGGTAAATAGATTTGGATGGGCCAAACACTGATCATGGCTGATGCAGAAAGTTGTCAGCTCTAGTGTACAGCCGACAGCTGCTGGATTGTCACCAGTATGGGGATATAAGTCTCTTATATCTCAGGTCAGTTAAAAGGCGTATTGGCGGTCACTAAGGGGTTGAGTTCCTTTAATTTTGGATTGGAAAAACAATTATGTTCATATGTATGTATGTATGTATGTATGTATGTATGTATGTATGTATGTATGTATGTATGTATATAATATATATATATATATATATATATATATATATATATATATATATATATATATATACACACACACACACAAAATGGGCAACATAAGTATTTGACACTCTGCCGTACTCTGTACCAAATATTAAGTTCTGATTTTCTATTATGTCAAATACTTATTTCATGCAATAAAATGCTAATTACGGTAAATATGTAAAAATCATACAATGTGATTTTGTTTTTTTGTTTTGTTTGTTTTTACATTCCGTCTCTCACAGGTGAAGTGTACCTACAGTAAAAATTACAGACCTCTCCTTTCTGTGTAGGTGGGAGAACTTGTAAAAGTTTGAATAGGAGGCAGATGTGTAGAATCTTTCGGCAGACACTACAAGTAGACGACCAGTTCCGCAAGTAAGTACTTCTGGCCGGTGGCCGCCACCACAGACACTGATAACAACTGATCAGACAATGATGACCTATCCTAAGGATAGGCCTTCAATGTGAAAGTAGTGGACAGCCCCTTTAAGGATTACACATTTCCTTTGTATTTTAGGCAAGAAAAATAATAAAATATATTCATATTTTACACTTAAAAATTACAAAAAGGAAAATGGGCCAATGTCCACCCTTAGACATTTGCGTGCTCAGATAACTTTGACCAAGGTTTCAGACCCTAATTAACCTGCAGTCATGGGTTATTCTAAGCAGTTGCCTAGCCCTCTGAAAAGGAAAATGGTGGAGGCCCACAAAGCAGAAGAAGGCTATTAGAAGATAGCAAAGCGTTTTCAAGCTGCCCTTTCCTCAATTTGAAAGGTAATTAAGAAATAGCAGTTACGAGGAACAGAGGAGGTCAAGATAAGATCTGGAAGATCAAACAAAATTTAAGTGAGAGCTGCTTGTAAAGGTACCGTCACACTAGACGATATCGCTAGCGATCCGTGACGTTGCAGCGTCCTCGCTAGCGATATCGTCCAGTGTGACAGGCAGCAACGATCAGGCCCCTGCTGTGCTGTCGCTGGTCGGGGAAGAAAGTCCAGAACTTTATTTGGTCGCTGGACTCCCCGCAGACATCGCTGAATCGGCGTGTGTGACACCGATTCAGCGATGTCTTCACTGGTAACCAGGGTAAACATCGGGTAACTAAGCGCAGGGCCGCGCTTAGTAACCCGATGTTTACCCTGGTTACCAGCGTAAAAAAGCAAACAGTACATACTTACATTCAGCTGTCTGTCCCTTGCCGTCTGGTTCCTGCACTGACTGCTGGCCGTAAAGTGAAAGCAGAGCACAGCCACAGCGGTGAGTCACCGCTGTGTGACTCACCGCTGTGCTGTGCTTTCACTTTCACTTTACGGCCAGCAGTCAGTGCAGGAACCAGACGGCAAGGGACAGACAGCTGAATGTAAGTATGTACTGTTTGTTTTTTTACGCTGGTAACCAGGGTAAACATCGGGTTACTAAGCGCGGCCCTGCGCTTAGTTACCCGATGTTTACCCTGGTTACCGGGGACCTCGGGATCGTTGGTCGCTGGAGAGCTGTCTGTGTGACAGCTCTCCAGCGACCAAACAGCGACGCTGCAGCGATCCGGATCGTTGTCGGTATCGCTGCAGCGTCGCTAAGTGTGACGGTACCTTAAGATTGCTAGAGAGGCAAATCAGAACCCCAGCTCGGCTGCAAAAGACCTTCAGAAATATTTATCAAACTCTGGATTTGTGATACATTGTTCTACTGTTCACCTGCACAAATATGGCTTTCATGGAAGAGTCATCAGAAGAAATCCTCTCCTGCATTCTCACCATAAAATTCAGCCTCAGAAGTATGCAAAAGAATGTCTAAACAAGCCTGATGCATTTTGAAAACAAGTCCTGTGGACCGATGAGGTTAAAATAGAACTTTTTGGCCACAATGATCAAAAGGTATGTGTGGAGAAAAAAAGGGCACAGAATTATATTTATTTATTTTTTTCTAATATATGTACAGTGGCATGTAAAAGTTGGTGTTATGTTTGCATCAAGAATTTGCTGACATTTCATTGAACCCATTCATCCCTCTATGAAATATTCCCTGGGGCCATTGGCTGCAACACAACACCAAAGCATGATTGATCCACCCCCATGCTTAGTGGTAGGCGAGATGTTCTTTTCCTAAAATTCTATGTCCTTTTTTCTCCACACATACCTTTGATCATTGTAGCCATAGAGTTCCATTTTAACCTCATCGGTATATAATTTTTTTTTTCTTTTAATGAAATAACCACATTTCAAGTATTTTTTTGTTTGTTTCTGCTTGAAACTAACATTTTAACAATTTGTGCTTCATACTATTATGGTACAGAATTACAGTATGTAGAAAAATAATCTTAGAGCTGAATTTATAATTCCTCCTAAATTTCACATTGTGAAGCTACAATTTACATTTCGGTCAGCCCCATAGAATTGAATGGAAGCGGCAGGGGGAATGAGTTATTAGCGCTCATTTCAGACTGTAGAAACTGGCGGACCTCAGGACACGTGTACTTTAAGCATGTGGCTCCCATGGCACACCATGAGGTTGAATAAAGAACATTTTGATTAAAGAAACCTTTGCTGCACCAGAGGATGTTTCTCACCAAGCCTGGATGCTTCATAGGCTGAACCCCTGCTGGTAACGAGGATCATTAGGACATCGGTGGTAATGAGTCACAGCTCTGCTGCCCGACATACCAGTGATCATTTACTGGGGCTATAATATTGCAGAACGCCCTATAGATTCATCATTAATGGCTTACTTTACAGATCTAGTAAAATTTTCATCTTACCTGGAATGTGTCATCATCAGTACATGACCCTATATTTTGTATTAAGACATCTAATGAGCGTGTACAAAGGTCATTGTGAAGGGAGGAGGAGCAGGCGAGATGTGACATCACTTATTCTAATCTGTCATTGTAATCCTGTCTGTGATGATAATGAGCCTGCTGAAACGGATAGGAAGTATGAGTCTAAAAACACCCCAGTGGCCAGTGTGAAAATTGCAAGGCTGGATCCTACACATCGATTCGCACCAACTCTACTCTCTAGCTGTTCAGACCAACGCTGCTATCTTTTCCAATTAATTTCTTATATATTAAAGGGACTGCAAAGGGCTGCCGATCGGTTGGGGTTCCAAGTCCTGAGGACCCCACTGTTCAATCAAAGCCATGCACTGAAGTGCGCAACTCCTGCTTAAGTGGTGTAAGGGTTCATGGGCCCGTACACTACTCGAATAGAGAAGTGTCTGAGAGCAGCTCATGCAAAAGTTAGGGGTTTTGAGCGATTGTAGACGTCTGAGAACCCAGATCCTTACAAAATCAGCAGCAATTTGCAGTCTCTATAATATTTGGAAATGATAGTTACTCTTTAGAGGATAATTGTCATTTAATTTATTTTTCATTACTCAATAGTGCGCATAAAAATAAGCAACTCTGTAATATATCTTATCAGAGAAATCTGTTTATTTCACCTCCTGGACTGATCTTTCACCCTCATATCATGAGTGAAATATGTATTCACTGAAGACAGAGTTTCCCATTAATTAGATAACGTATAACAGTTGGTGCTTTTAAAATTCTATGGAGGAGGGAGGCGTCAGAAGCCGACACCGACATTCTGCTGCAAGTTCTCCTGAAATGACAGTTACACTAAATTTTTATTTATTTTTATATAAAATTTAACTATAACTGTCATTTCAGGAGAACTTGCAGCAGAATGTCTGTGTCTGCCTCTGGCGCTTCCCTCCTCCATAGAAGGTTAAGGAGAACTTGCAGCAGAATGGCTGTCTGCCTCTAGCGCCTCCCTCCTCCATAGAAGGTTAAGGAGAACTTGCCGCAGGATGTCTGTCTGCCTCTAGAGCCTCCCTCCTCCATAGAAAGTTCAGGAGAACTTGCCGCAGAATGTCTGTGTCTGCCTCTAGCGCCCCCCTCCTCCATAGAAAGTTCAGGAGAACTTGCAGCAGAATGTCTGTGTCTGCCTCTAGCTCCTCCCTCCTCCATAGAAAGTTCAGGAGAACTTGCAGCAGAATGTCTGTGCCTGCCACTAGCGCCTCCCTCCTCCATAGAAGGTTAAGGAGAACTTGCAGCAGAATGTCTGTGCCTGCCACTAGCGCCTCCCTCCTCCATAGAAGGTTAAGGAGAACTTGCAGCAGAATGTCTGTGTCTGCCTCTAGCGCCTCCCTCCTCCATAGAAGGTTATGGAGAACTTGCAGCAGAATCTCTGTGCCTGCCTCTAGCGCCTCCCTCCTCCATAGAAAGTTCAGGAGAACTTGCAGCAGAATGTCTGTGTCTGCCTCTAGCGCCTCCCTCCTCCATAGAAAGTTCAGGAGAACTTGCAGCAGAATGTCTGTGCCTGCCTCTAGCGCCGCCCTCCTCCATAGAAGGTTAAGGAGAACTTGCAGCAGAATCTCTGTGTCTGCCTCTAGCGTCTGCCTCTAGCGCCTCCCTCCTCCATAGAAGGTTAAGGAGAACTTGCAGCAGAATGGCTGTGTCTGCCTCTAGCGCCTCCCTCCTCCATAGAAAGTTCAGGAGAACTTGCAGCAGAATATCTGTGTCTGCCTTTAGTTTCTCCTTCCTACATAGGAACTGACAGTTGGTGCTTTTAAAATTCTATGTAGGAAGGAGGATTTAGAGGCAGACAAGTATTTTGCTGCAAGTTCTCCTGAAATGACAGTTACAGTTAAAATCTATGCAAAAAAAGTTAGTGTAGGAGAAACTAAAGGCAGACACAGATATTCTGCTGCAAGTTCTCCTGAAATGATAGTTATAGTTTAAATCTGTGTAAAAAAAAATACAAAGTTGGTGCGGAGAACTTGCAGCAGGATATCTGTGTCTGCCTGTAGATCCTCCTTCCTACATAGAATTTTAAAAGCACCAAATGTCAGTTACTATGTATGAAGGATTGGCTAGAGGCAGACACAGATATTCTGCTGCAAGTTCTCCTGAACTTTGTATGGAGGAGGGAGGTGCTAGAGGCAGAAACAGACATTCTGCTGCAAGTTCTCCTGAACTTTGTATGGAGGTGCTAGAGGCAGAAACAGACATTCTGCTGCAAGTTCTCCTTAACGTTCTATGGAGGAGGGAGGCGCTAGAGGCAGACACAGACATTCTGCTGCAAGTTCTCCTGAACCTTCTATGGAGGAGGGAGACGCTAGAGGCAGACACAGACATTCTGCTGCAAGTTCTCCTGAACTTTCTATGGAGGAGGGAGGCGCTAGAGGCAGACACAGATATTCTGCTGCAAGTTCTCCTGAAATTACAGTTACAGGTTAAATCTGTACAAGAAAATAAATAAAAAGTTAAAGCGTAGCTGTCATTTCAGGAGAACTGAAGGATGTCTGTGCCTCTACCTCCTCCCTCATCACTCCATAGAATAGTATATGCACCACAACTGTCATCTCCTATCTCTATAGTGAGAGTCTAGCTTCACTGAATGCATATTTTACTCCTGAATTAGCAGATTTCTCGGATAAGATATATTAGAAAGTTGTTTATTTTCATTTGTATTGTTGATATATGAAATAAGAATTAAGACGACGGTTACTCTTAAAAGGTGGGCCTACCTCACTTTTTAGGTTAAAAAAAAAAAAGCCATAATATTCTAATCTGTCATTGTAATCCTGTCTGTGATGATAATGAGCCTGCTGAAACGGATAGGAAGTATGAGTCTAAAAACACCCCAGTGGCCAGTGTGAAAATTGCAAGGCTGGATCCTACACATCGATTCGCACCAACTCTACTCTCTAGCTGTTCAGACCAACGCTGCTATCTTTTCCAATTAATTTCTTATATATTAAAGGGACTGCAAAGGGCTGCCGATCGGTTGGGGGTCCAAGTCCTGAGGACCCCACTGTTCAATCAAAGCCATGCACTGAAGTGCGCAACTCCTGCTTAAGTGGTGTAAGGGTTCATGGGCCCGTACACTACTCGAATAGAGAAGTGTCTGAGAGCAGCTCATGCAAAAGTTAGGGGTTTTGAGCGATTGTAGACGTCTGAGAACCCAGATCCTTACAAAATCAGCAGCAATTTGCAGTCTCTATAATATTTGGAAATGATAGTTACTCTTTAGAGGATAATTGTCATTTAATTTATTTTTCATTACTCAATAGTGCGCATAAAAATAAGCAACTCTGTAATATATCTTATCAGAGAAATCTGTTTATTTCACCTCCTGGACTGATCTTTCACCCTCATATCATGAGTGAAATATGTATTCACTGAAGACAGAGTTTCCCATTAATTAGATAACGTATAACAGTTGGTGCTTTTAAAATTCTATGGAGGAGGGAGGCGTCAGAAGCCGACACCGACATTCTGCTGCAAGTTCTCCTGAAATGACAGTTACACTAAATTTTTATTTATTTTTATATAAAATTTAACTATAACTGTCATTTCAGGAGAACTTGCAGCAGAATGTCTGTGTCTGCCTCTGGCGCTTCCCTCCTCCATAGAAGGTTAAGGAGAACTTGCAGCAGAATGGCTGTCTGCCTCTAGCGCCTCCCTCCTCCATAGAAGGTTAAGGAGAACTTGCCGCAGAATGTCTGTGTCTGCCTCTAGCGCCTCCCTCCTCCATAGAAAGTTCAGGAGAACTTGCCGCAGAATGTCTGTGTCTGCCTCTAGCGCCCCCCTCCTCCATAGAAAGTTCAGGAGAACTTGCAGCAGAATGTCTGTGTCTGCCTCTAGCTCCTCCCTCCTCCATAGAAAGTTCAGGAGAACTTGCAGCAGAATGTCTGTGCCTGCCACTAGCGCCTCCCTCCTCCATAGAAGGTTAAGGAGAACTTGCAGCAGAATGTCTGTGCCTGCCTCTAGCGCCTCCCTCCTCCATAGAAGGTTAAGGAGAACTTGCAGCAGAATGGCTGTGTCTGCCTCTAGCGCCTCCCTCCTCCATAGAAGGTTATGGAGAACTTGCAGCAGAATCTCTGTGTCTGCCTCTAGCGCCTCCCTCCTCCATAGAAAGTTCAGGAGAACTTGCAGCAGAATGTCTGTGCCTGCCTCTAGCGCCTCCCTCCTCCATAGAAGGTTAAGGAGAACTTGTAGCAGAATCTCTGTGTCTGCCTCTAGCGCCTCCCTCCTCCATAGAAGGTTAAGGAGAACTTGCAGCAGAATCTCTGTGTCTGCCTCTAGCGCCTCCCTCCTCCATAGAAGGTTAAGGAGAACTTGCAGCAGAATGTCTGTGTCTGCCTCTAGCGCCTCCCTCCTCCATAGAAAGTTCAGGAGAACTTGCAGCAGAATGTCTGTGTCTGCCACTAGCGCCTCCCTCCTCCATAGAAGGTTAAGGAGAACTTGCAGCAGAATGTCTGTGCCTGCCTCTAGCGCCTCCCTCCTCCATAGAAAGTTCAGGAGAACTTGCAGCAGAATGTCTGTGCCTGCCTCTAGCGCCGCCCTCCTCCATAGAAGGTTAAGGAGAACTTGCAGCAGAATCTCTGTGTCTGCCTCTAGCGTCTGCCTCTAGCGCCTCCCTCCTCCATAGAAGGTTAAGGAGAACTTGCAGCAGAATGGCTGTGTCTGCCTCTAGCGCCTCCCTCCTCCATAGAAGGTTAAGGAGAACTTGCAGCAGAATGGCTGTGTCTGCCTCTAGCGCCTCCCTCCTCCATAGAAAGTTCAGGAGAACTTGCAGCAGAATATCTGTGTCTGCCTTTAGTTTCTCCTTCCTACATAGGAACTGACAGTTGGTGCTTTTAAAATTCTATGTAGGAAGGAGGATTTAGAGGCAGACACAAGTATTTTGCTGCAAGTTCTCCTGAAATGACAGTTACAGTTAAAATCTATGCAAAAAAAGTTAGTGTAGGAGAAACTAAAGGCAGACACAGATATTCTGCTGCAAGTTCTCCTGAAATGATAGTTATAGTTTAAATCTGTGTAAAAAAAAAATACAAAGTTGGTGCGGAGAACTTGCAGCAGGATATCTGTGTCTGCCTGTAGATCCTCCTTCCTACATAGAATTTTAAAAGCACCAAGTGTCAGTTACTATGTATGAAGGATTGGCTAGAGGCAGACACAGATATTCTGCTGCAAGTTCTCCTGAACTTTGTATGGAGGAGGGAGGTGCTAGAGGCAGAAACAGACATTCTGCTGCAAGTTCTCCTGAACTTTGTATGGAGGAGGGAGGTGCTAGAGGCAGAAACAGACATTCTGCTGCAAGTTCTCCTTAACGTTCTATGGAGGAGGGAGGCGCTAGAGGCAGACACAGACATTCTGTGGCAAGTTCTCCTGAACTTTCTATGGAGGAGGGAGGCGCTAGAGGCAGACACAGACATTCTGTGGCAAGTTCTCCTGAACTTTCTATGGAGGAGGGAGGCGCTAGAGGCAGACACAGACATTCTGCTGCAAGTTCTCCTGAACCTTCTATGGAGGAGGGAGGCGCTAGAGGCAGACACAGACATTCTGTGGCAAGTTCTCCTGAACCTTCTATGGAGGAGGGAGGCGCTAGAGGCAGACACAGACATTCTGCTGCAAGTTCTCCTGAACTTTCTATGGAGGAGGGAGGCGCTAGAGGCAGACACAGACATTCTGTGGCAAGTTCTCCTGAACTTTCTATGGAGGAGGGAGGCGCTAGAGGCAGACACAGACATTCTGCTGCAAGTTCTCCTGAACCTTCTATGGAGGAGGGAGACGCTAGAGGCAGACACAGACATTCTGCTGCAAGTTCTCCTGAACTTTCTATGGAGGAGGAAGGAGTTGCTAGAGGCAGACACAGATATTCTGCTGCAAGTTCTCCTGAAATTACAGTTACAGGTTAAATCTGTGCAAGAAAATAAATAAAAAGTTAAAGCGTAGCTGTCATTTCAGGAGAACTGAAGGATGTCTGTGCCTCTACCTCCTCCCTCATCACTCCATAGAATAGTATATGCACCACAACTGTCATCTCCTATCTCTATAGTGAGAGTCTGGCTTCACTGAATGCATATTTTACTCCTGAATTAGCAGATTTCTCGGATAAGATATATTAGAAAGTTGTTTATTTTCATTTGTATTGTTGATATATGAAATAAGAATTAAGACGACGGTTACTCTTAAAAGGTGGGTCTACCTCACTTTTTAGGTTAAAAAAAAAAAAAGCCATAATGTACATCACAAAAGTTCATAGATGTGTAGGCCTGGGTTGGGAGGGAGATAACCCAATACAAGAATAAAAGTGGCAGGTTGTTATCTAAACTGCCCGCGTATTTTTGCACACAGGGAATGACGCAGGGACGGACGGCCATGAAATAAATTAAAATACTGTACTAAGGAACTGCTATAAAAGCTGTAAAAAAATAAATAAATAAAAAAAATTAAAAAAAACCCTCGGCTTTCTTCAGGCTCAGTGCTTCATTCACCATTTAAATAACTGGATCCAGGATAAGGCAATTCAATCTCCCTGGCCGGCACGCCAAACTAAGCAGAGTCATTACCATTCCGAGCACACAAGACTGCTAACCTAATCTTCCCACGTACTCCATATTCAGGTCTAGGGAGGACACAATGGAGACTGTGCCTACAGCACTATTTTTAGTCCGCCGTGTACCCGGCCTCCAGTCCGGGATATCAGACTGATCCGACTGGTGGAAACACGTTCGTTACATTGATTATTACTGTAATATGGATAGAAAAACGTGACAATCAGGTCTCTCTGCAGGCTGCTGATACTAAATATTGCCACTTAAAGCCACAGCATAAGCCGTCACTGGTCTCAAGGAACGGTAGAAAAATATTACACAGCTGAAATCATTTATACCCGAATGCAATAAGGAGATGAACATTATGGTCAGGGTTCACTGAAGGCCCAAACATATTAAATGGGTCTGGCCAGATCAAGATCTCCAGATGAGAAAACCCAGGCTAAAAAAAAATGTAAAATTATATATAGTAATCATAAAAAAGGAACAATATAGTGTCCTAAATAATGCTGCTATACTAAAGGTACCGTCACACTAGACGATATCGCTAGCGATCCGTGACGTTGCAGCGTCCTCGCTAGCGATATTGTCCAGTGTGACAGGCAGCAGCGATCAGGCCCCTGCTGTGATGTCGCTGGTCGGGGAAGAAAGTCCAGAACTTTATTTGGTCGCTGGACTCCCCGCAGACATCGCTGAATCGGCGTGTGTGACACCGATTCAGCGATGTCTTCACTGGTAACCAGGGTAAACATCGGGTAACTAAGCGCAGGGCCGCGCTTAGTAACCCGATGTTTACCCTGGTTACCATCCTAAAAGTAAAAAAAACAAACACTACATACTTACCTACCGCTGTCTGTCCTCCAGCGCTGTGCTCTGCTCTCCTCCTGTACTGACTGTGAGCGTCGGTCAGCCGGAAAGCAGAGCGGTGACGTCACCGCTCTGCTTTCCGGCCGCTGTGCTCACAGTCAGTACAGGAGGAGTGCAGAGCACAGCGCTGGAGGACAGACGGCTGTAGGTAAGTATGTACTGTTTGTTTTTTTTTACTTTTAGGATGGTAACCAGGGTAAACATCAGGTTACTAAGCGCGGCCCTGCGCTTAGTTACCCGATGTTTACCCTGGTTACCGGCATCGTTGGTCGCTGGAGAGCTGTCTGTGTGACAGCTCTCCAGCGACCAAACAGCGACGCTGCAGCGATCCGGATCGTTGTCGGTATCGCTGCAGCGTCGCTAAGTGTGACGGTACCTTTAGGCTTGAATAATAGTGCCATGTGGAGCACGTCAGAGATTTTCAAGCCAAAGTCAGAGGCAAGTTATTAGCTCCTGCTGTGTATCACCTAGAAGAAAGAAGAAGGCTCCCCAGGGGATTTTACTTCTACCATTCTCCCTATAACTCTTTCCTGGTGTTTGTACACCCCAACTCTAGTCCGAGATAGAGAGGAAGAAAAACTATGTTGTCAATCACACCCATTTCCCATTCATTTCTAACTTGTTTTTCCCATCACTACCACTTTGGTATCAACTTATATCGTGATCCATCATCTCTAATGTTGGAAACACGATTTTAGGGGTCTTTAAACCTTCATCTGGAAGAAAAATATCCTCTTTCTTCCCTTTCATCCAAATTCCATCATTCACCCTAAAAAAAAAATCTGCTAAAATCCCATCTTGGTCAAGTCAGAATGTCTACCAGGTCACTGAGGGATCAGATTACAGCTGCCTAATAAATTCTATGGAGAGAAGATGGGGAGCAGAGGTTGAGGCTAAATAATTATTAGTATTAATTATTAATATTCATTTACAATTCACAGCTATACAGCTAAGTATTGCTGTATAATGTCCTTAATGTGGCTGCTGCTTCTGAACATAAACGCAAAGTCCCATGGATTCCAGTACCACCTCTACACTGATGACACTCAGATCTACCTTTCTGGCCCAGACGTCACCTCTCTGCTGTCCAGAATCCCGGAGTGTCTATCAGCCATATCCTCCTCCTTCTCCTTTTGCTTCCTCAAACTCAATGTGGACAAATCTGAACTCATCATCTTTCCTCCATCTCATAGATCTTCCTTACCTGACCTATCTATCGCACTCAATGACATCACGCTTTCCCCCGTACCGGAAGTCCCCTGCCTCGGAGTAACCGTCGACTCTGCCCTGTCCTTCAAACCGCACATCCAAGCTCTTTCCACCTCCTGTCGCCTTCAGCTCAAAAATATCTCCAGAATCCGTCCTTTCCTCAACCGTCAATCTACTAACATGCTTGTGTATGCCCTCATCATCTCCCGCCTTGACTACTGCAACATCCTTTTCTGCGGCCTCCCTGCTAACACCCTTGCACCTCTCCAGTCCATCCTTAACTCTGCTGCCCAACTAATTCATCTCTCTCCTCACTACTCTTCCGCTTCCCCCCCTCTGCAAATCTCTTCACTGGCTCCCATTCCCTCTGCGTATCCAGTTCAAATTACTAATACCGGTACTTACCTACAAAGCCATCCATAACCTGTCTCCTCCATATATCTCTGAAGTAACCTCCCAATATCTTCCCTCACGTAATCTCCAGTCCTCCCAAGACCTCCTTCTCTCCTCCACACTTATTCGCTCCTCATCCAACCGCCTCCAAGACTTCTCCCGAATATCCCCCATCCTCTGGAATTCTTTGCCCCAACACGTCCGACTATCAACCACATTCGGATCCTTCAGACGGAACCTGAAAACCCACCTCTTCAGGAAAGCCTACAGCCTGCACTTACCCCGCTGCCACCTCATCACTATCGAAGCTACCGCCTCACCAACACCGGAGCTCCTACAACCCCCAACCTACTGTCTCCTTCCCCATAATCCTGTAGAATGTAAGCCCACAAGGGCAGGGTCCTCGCCCCTCTGTATCAGTCTGTCATTGTTAGTTTGTTTACTGTAAGTGATATCTGTAACTTATATGTAACCCATTCTCATGTACAGCACCATGGAATTAATGGTGCTATACAAATAAATAATAATAACAGAGACAAGAGAGTAGGAATCCCTCATGTGTCCATGTACTTTCTATGGGAGGCATAATAGCAGCTAGTCTCCACCAACTAGATCACAGACAACAGAAAATTAGACAAAGATCCTGCAGAGTGTTCCTCTCTACATACAACCCTGAATGTAGCAGCCAGACTTATCCTGTCCAGCAGCTACACTGATGCTTCCACCCTGTGCCAGTCATTGCACTGGTTGCCCATTGAATCTAGGATACAATTTAAGCATTTCATTCTGCCCTTCAAAGGTTTCTATGGTGTTGCACCACCGTACAGAGTATTCCTTTCTTTCTTTCTATCAATTATCTACAAAAATGACATCTCCCAAATTTTTTAGAGGATTCCAAACACTTTTCTCAAGCTGTCCCCGTTTTCTGGATTGCACTACCCCAGACAATGTGGTTAATTCCCAAGAGCCACATTTTAATGATTATCTAAAAACACATCTTTTCAAGCACTTAGTATGAAGAATGGCTGAAACGTGTTACGAAGCATACATTTCCAAATTCGGTGTCGCCCGATTGTAAGCTCTTAAGATCCTCCCAACGCCTCTTCTATGAATTGTTGAATGGTGTGTTACTATGTAATAGGAGTTGGAATTTAATAATCTATCAGAAGTCTGAGAAGCCAGAACTTGCTCAGATTTTCTTTTAAAGTTTACCAAAATCAGTCCTTGCCGTACGTCTAGCATCCCAGAAGATCAGGATGAACAGTGCCGTAGGTCCTTCTTTACAAAAAGCTCATCAAAAGTGGAAAACAATAAAAGGTATGTGATCGTCATCAATGGAAAGAAGAAGGCAAGGATATAGGACTGACGCTACAGTGTCACATTTCTAGGAAAAAACATCCTACATCCGAAATCACTGATGAGGATCAATACATAAACTGCTCGCTCATCGGCCAGGCATTCTGCCACTCGCTATCTTCTCTCTATCCATCACTTTACATAGCACACTTGTCACATAAATATGTAATGAGAGTAAAATACCTCTGTTCTCGAGAATCCATGCTTAATCTCTCTCCAATACATCTTATATACACATATTACAGAACGCCCCGAACCCCATCTCATTCAACTCAAAAATAAAGCCTCACGGTATTCTCTTGCTTTCTTAGCCGATTTATAGCTATGTTGAACTTTGATGTGGTCATAAATCAGCTTAGAAGAAAGTTCAGGAGAAGAGAGACAAGTGTTACAAATCTGATGAGCTCATTCTGCAGCCAGTTACGGTAAGTACGGTGATACATAGAGGCTGTAGAAAGCAAATAATTTTTTTTTAAAAAAGAGCAGTTTATTTTTTTTAAATTATTTTTCTTAATCAAGTACAAATGTCTCATCAGGTGAGAAAAAAAAATCTAATACAAAATTATTTTAGGACTCAAAGAAGGACAGGATCCAAGATATTTGAGTTCTCACCTGTGGAAGGGCAATATTCAGCTGCCGTTGAAGAGATTCCTTCTCGTGACCCAGTTCCCGAAGCCGTAGCTGGGCGGTGGCCAGGCTCTCCTGAGTCTCCCGCAGAGTCTCCAGCAACCTCTCCCTCTCGTTTAACATGTTGACCATAAGCTGCTCAAAGTTTGCATCGTCGGAGCTGTAGGTCGAACCCCGACGGTTGTCCTCGTTGATGGTGGGCATCACTTCGCACATCATCTTGGCAGCTTTAGGTTACTCAATATATAGACCAGAAAAAAAAAAGAAGGCACCAGGAGAGGGCTATAAATCCAGGCAGGAAGAGGGGTACAGACGCGGCACAGGAATGGATCCACTTGTCTACATCTCAAAATTGGGTATCCATGTGTATGAAGAATACGCGTAGCGTCCCGGCTTGAAGCATCTTTAATCACAAAAAAAAAAAAAAGAAGAGGATTTCCTATTAAGTCACTACTTGGAGATATATGGACCAAGTCAAAAAGTCAGGACTGTCTTCATATTAGTCACCAATCGTTAAGGATGGACACACCACCTAGAATAAAAAGACACATATCTTAGAAACACAAAGCTCAAGAAGGCTGCCGACTCCCAATAAAGAGCGTCATTTACAAACATGGGTAAAGGTGTATGCAAATTAGCACTCTTCCAGAAGGAACAAAGCTATCATGATTGGCTGAAATGAGCTAGCATTCTTCTTCCTGGAAGAGAGCTAATTTGCATACTTAAAAAAAAGTACAAAAGTGAAACGTAGAATAAAAATATATTAGAAGAGAAAAAAATAATATTTACAATAAAATTATGTTTTATGGAATAAAAAAATAAAAATTGTGCCACCATTTTCTGAGATCCGAAAATGTATTTATTTTTTTTCTTTTAATCGATGGAGCTTGTTTTTTACGTGCCGAACTTACACTTTCACTGATCACATTATTGGATACATACAAAATATTGATCACTCTATATTGGATTTTTTTTTTGGGGGGGGGGAGGGGACTGCAATGCGTGAAAGAATGAAAATCTGGAGTTTTTGTTTTGTTTTGTTTTTTTGCAGCGTTCAGCATATGTTTTAAATACGGTACTTTCAGATTTTGATAGGCTGGACTTTTATGGAAGCGGTGATGCCAAAAGTTTCTATTATTATTTTTTTATTGCCAAACCGAGAACAGGAGAAGGGGAGGGGGATGATTTAAACATATACAGTCATGGCCAAAAGTATTAACACCCCTTCAATTCTGTCAGAAAATACTCAGTTTCTTCCTGAAAATAATGGCAATCACAAATTGTTTGGTATTATTATCTTCATTTAATTTGTCTTAAACGAAAAAACACAAAAAGAATTGTCCTAAAGCCAAATTGGATATAATTCCACACCAAACATAAAAAAGGGGGTGGACAAAAGTATTGGCACTGTTCGAAAAATCATGTGATGCTTCTCTAATTTGTGTAATTGACAGCACCTGTAACTTACCTGTGGCACCTAACAGGTGTTGGCAATAACTAATCACACTTGCAGCGAGTTGGCATGGATTAAAGTTGACTCAACCTCTGTCCTGTGTCCTTGTGTGTACCACATTGAGCATGGAGAAAAGAAAGAAGACCAAAGAACGGTCTGAGGACTTGAGAAACCAAATTGTGAGGAAGCATGAGCAATCTCAAGTTTACAAGTCCATCTCCAAAGACCTGAATGTTCCTGTCTATCGTGCGCAGTGTCATCAAGAAGTGTAAAGCCCATGGCACTGTGGCTAACCTCCCTAGATGTGGACGGAAAAGAAAAATTGACAAGAGATTTCAACGCAAGATTGTGCGGATGTTGGATAAAGAACCTCGACTAACATCCAAACAAGTTCAAGCTGCCCTGCAGTCCGAGGGTACAACAGTGTCAACCCGTACTATCTGTCTGAATGAAAAGGGACTTTATGGTAGGAAACCAAAGAAGACCCCACTTCTTATCCCGAGACATAAAAAAGCCAGGCTGGAGTTTGCCAAAACATACCTGAAAAAGCCTAAAACGTTTTGGAAGAATGTTCTCTGGTCAGATGAGACAAAAGTAGAGCTTTTTGGGCAAAGGCATCAACATAGAGTTTACAGGAGAAAAAAGAGGCATTCAAAGAAAAGAACACGGTCCCTACAGTCAAACATGGCGGAGGTTCCCTGATGGTTTGGGGTTGCTTTGCTGCCTCTGGCACTGGACTGCTTGACCGTGTGCATGGCATTATGAAGTCTGAAGACTACCAACAAATTTTGCAGCATAATGTAGGGCCCAGTGTGAGAAAGCTGGGTCTCCCTCAGAGGTCATGGGTCTTCCAGCAGGACAATGACCCAAAACACACTTCAAAAAGCACTAGAAAATGGTTTGAGAGAAAGCACTGGAGACTTCTAAGGTGGCCAGCAATGAGTCCAGACCTGAATCCCATAGATCACCTGTGGAGAGATCTAAAAATGGCAGTTTGGAGCAGGCACCCTTCAAATATCAGGGACCTGGAGCAGTTTGCCAAAGAAGAATGGTCTAAAATTCCAGCAGAGCATTGTAAGAAACTCATTGATGGTTCCCGGAAGCGGTTGGTCGCAGTTATTTTGGCTAAAGGTTGTGCAACCAAGTATTAGGCTGAGGGTGCCAATACTTTTGTTTGGCTCTTCTGTGTTTTTTTCATTTAAGACAAATTAAATGAAGATAATAATACCAAAGAATATGTGTTTGCAATAATTTTCAGGAAGAAACTGAGTATTATCTGACAGAATTGCAGGGGTGTCAATACTTTTGGCCATGACTGTATTATATACACATACGGTATATGTACATGTACCGCAGGGGTGTGCAAAGGGGGATAATCGAGTTGCACTTTGCAGCTCCATTCCATTAGTTTACATCCAGCCGCCCCCGAAGTAGCTGATCCGTGGTGTTGCCGGGTGTCCGACCCCCTCCGATCTCATATCCCATAGATAGGTCATCAATATTTTGTGCCCAGACAACTAATTATTGAAACTAAACGTAAAAAAAAAAAAATTACGGTACAAATTTGCAAATAGTTGGAAGGTGCACACTGTAGAATTTTCGCGGCCAAGTTTTTCTTGTCTGGAAAGACGGTGACTTTTGAGGCTCTTCTCATTTTGCTGCTCGTATTTCATCACCGGAGCGATAGTGAAGCCTGGGAATTGCTGCAATTAGAACCCCACCCTGATCCGCGCGGCAGGCAGACAGGAGGGCTCCACCTTGCCTCACCCCTAGTTTCTCTCTGCGTAACACGTGACGATGCGAGACTTCACAACACTCCCTTGGTGTTTTATAGTAAAAACAAAAAACAATCTGAATTTTGTTTTGGCAGTAAAAGCAGAAAAACAGGATGAGCGTAGCACATTGGGTACCATCCTAATTATCTACCAAGTATTATAACGTCTGATAATATAAACTTTTGCCCCATGTATCGTAAAATGACATAACACAGAAATATCTATGTAAAATACAACATCGCTATCCAATGATGACATCACGATATTGAATTATTTACAGGTCTCGCTATCCTGATTGCTGGGGGTTGGAAAAGCCAGACGTACTTATACGAGTCGTGGAGTCAATAGAAATGTACCAACTCTAGCATTTTTTTTTAACTATTAGTAAAGTGGATGTCCGGCCTTGGGGTCCAAGTCTGCCGTCACTCTATGTGACTGCAGACTTGTGAATCCCTACAGTGCGCAGTGTGTGCGCTGTCAGGATTCTGCAGTGCGATTTAGTACATGCGTTTACGTGCCAACTAGACGTGCACAGCCTCGATCAACACATGTCTAGTCGGAATGTGACCGGAAGTGTGCAAATTGCATACTTGGGCTAACATGCCCATCCACTCCCGATGTCGGAACTGGAAATTCCTAACAACACATATGAGGATTCACAAGTCTGCAGTCACACAGAGTGACTGCAGAATTGACATCCAAGCATAGAAAACCCGTTCGTAATGCCGGCGTCTCTGCAGACTAAATCCCCCTCCCCGCAGCAGGACGTCGATACACTCACCACCACGGTCGCCCAGATGCGTCTTCAGTTCCGGGTCTCGCCGCGCCGCCTGTTCCCCAGGGTTTGTGCACGCCACGCAGGGCTCCTAGCAGAGCACTTAGCACGTGCACACCTGATATGTCCCCAGCCAATAGATGGGAGGCACTTAGTATTTAAGGCACCTTCACCTGTTGGAAGGTACCTGAGCAAAATATTGTCTTAAGTGTTTCTCAACCTACAATTCCACTGTCAAGTTCCTATCACTGCACCCATCCTGTGTTCCAGTACCTGCATAGTCTGAACGAGTCTCTACTCCAGTTTCCTATCCTGTCAATACCAGTATCAGTCTGTCTAAACTAGCATCGGAAGCCGGACTGCAAGTTTTCTCCTGGGTTCCTGGCAGTAGTGCCTGGCAGCCAACTGTGGCTCAAGTCTAACTCCACCATCTTCGGCTCTAGTGAAGAACCAGGCGGTCGCTTAGTCACACCCCTCCAGGCTCTCCCCGGTCCGTGACATAGTGGGTCCACACCCACCAGGGTGACACCCTTTAATATTGGTTAAAGGGTACCAGTCATTAGATTAATGCTGCCCGAATAACAGGGTGCATGAAGCACAGCAAGGTATGTTGCACTCTAGAACACTGCAACGTTTCAGAGAAAGCATAGCTTGAAAACTCGGCCATGGAGTAATAGGGAGAAACCTGTCAATAAACTGGAGCGCAGTGCGGTGAAGCTGGTTGGGAACTATGGGAAGAGACTTGGCCAGTCTGATGACATCCCCGGACGACTTCTCCACATCCAGCTCCAGTTGATTGACAGGTCTCTCCCTATGACTAGTAGTCATCAGACTAGTCTCATCTTTCCCTAAAGTCCATGGCTGGTTGTTCAATCAATGTTTTCTCTGAACCACAGCAACATTTCAGACAAAACCATACCTGTCGGCTATCGTGCAGACGGGCTCTGACTCATGCTGCCCTTGGTTTGGGTTCCCTTTATTCTATTAACTTTCATAGTAAGTTAGAAATGTTAAATAATAGAGATGAGCAATTTGATTCGTGCGGAGTTCTGCTCTGCGCCAGTCCGGCATAGTGTCTGGTCCTCAATGGATGCCGAACGTCACTTCTGCACCCATCATCATTTACTTTATAGGTGGACATACAGCATAATTGACTAAACCCGCACAGGGGCCCAAGAGGTAAGGGGGTCACTATCACCTCCAAAGCATTCTAATGAGTTATTGGACTACAGAGGGCCCATATATTGTTCTTCAGTCCGTGTCGCCCAGTGGTTTATTCCTCTAGATCCCAAGGTGTCATGATGTTGCCGGTCATAGTAAGTGCCAGTGGTGCCAAGTGAAGCGCAAGTGGTTCAGAAGTGAAGACTGGCTGGATGCTGGACCAGGATAGTACGAATCGAATTGATCATCTCTAGTTAATAATATGAAGTCGGAAAACGCTGACCCAACCCCAGATGTGGGCAAACTGCTTTGAATATGTCTATCAGACCACAGTCCATGTTCCAGAGACGTGTGAAACCGGCACTATTCTGAGGGTGAAAAAAAATAGTGGGGGTCAGATCCTTGGCGAACTGACTCCAGAGCCCAGGATGAGAAAATCCCTTTAAATTTGTAAAAGTGGAGGAGGATTTCTGACTAGCCTAGCTGTGAAGAGAAAGTGTAGTCAAGTTGGAGCCACCCACCACTGGTCTATTCCAGGGTAGTACTGACACTATTACAACTTGATCTCCATTAATAAATAAGATACTAGTATCTACAAATCATTTTAATGATTCCTCCACTCCAAAATGTCTCCCTTCCGTGGAACTCACTGCCTTCTACCTGTTGCCAAATGTCTATAGCAGCAGAGACACCAAGGCGCATTACTGGAAGTAAGGGCAGAACTTTGCCTCAGATCCTTCTTCCCTATCAATCTGCATATAGGCGGGCTTTCAGATTAGGGCAGGCAAGGCATTGGACAATAGGAGGGACAAGGAAAGGGACGTTCCAGCACCTACAGTGCTGGCAGAATGCTGATGTAGAGAACAAACCCCTTTCGAAATGACAAAGAATAAAGCATGATAATTGATGCAGTTCTTGGACATATTAGACAGAGGTGTGAACAATAGCTTGTTTGGAGGATGAGGATCATGTTTTCTCGACAGGTTAGGAGTGAAAATAGAGGCGAGGTGCTTTAATTCATGGCCAATTCCAATCTATTTTTTTAAGGAATCAGCCGTTTCCTGCCTGGTGTCACAACAAGTGCATGGATAATAATAGGAATGGCTTTTGTCCCTTTTACTCATTCAGCTATATGCCTCATAAATATATCATCGCTACGCTATGCTGCAATAACACAACATAAAAAGGTGATGAGTATTATACGCGGTGTGCTGGGAGTGGCAATAAATCCGCCGAGAACAAACCAATATTTAAGGGAGGCTTTACATTGTTTATATGGCATCATGGACTCCGACAGATCTTCCTCGGCAGCTGTAGGAAGGGCTCATACTATCCGGAGTGGACCTTATAAATTGCTTACTGATCATCCTGTGCCTGCGGGTTCCTGTAAAATTATTTTAGATAGGACATTTCTAGTTTTGTTTTTATAGGGGAAATGTTCTTTAGTCTCATACTGGGCAAGCCACGGGTGAGAACGAACGATTTCCTTTTTCACGGATCTAGCGATAGTTTTGGGATGTCCTGTCTGTTTAATCGGCAGAATAAACAGGAAAAAAAAAGATGAAAAAATAAACAGAAATTAGGCAAGTAGCTACACAAAATCTCTGTTGCGTGCCCGAAACACGTTGTCATAAGCAATTTTAACTGCTGGAGATCGGACTTGGGGCACCAAGGTTCCTTTGAGTTCTTCATGATACAAGAGTCAAGCTCTGGGGGGGGGGTTTCAGGAAAGATTATTTTGAAAGGAATGGGTGACTTGGATCAAGTCCAAAAGTTCTAAAAAATAAATAAATAAAAACAACCTAAAGTTCTGCCTATCCAAAAGCACAACCGAGCATCTTACCGACTATCTGAAAACATGTCCAAACATCTCACCTTGGTGGGAGGCCACTCTGGTTTATTCTTGCTCTTACTTTTACATTTAAAAAGTTTTTAAAAATGTGCCCAATTTTCTTTTAGCCGACCAGGGGCAAAAACTTTCATTTACTGAAATTTTTGTTTAATGTGGAAAAACGAGAGAAATGGAGTGGTTACTCGGGGTGCAAGTCATGTTCCACGTCTCATCCGCTAGTTGGTCATCGACTGTGCATCTCAGTCTATAATTTAGGTGGATTATTTTAGAATTTCTAAATGTATATTCTACCCCCGAGAGGATAACCGAATCTGATAAACACGTCGTGCTAAAACTATTCTTAGAAGTTGGCAAGATATTGAAAAAAGTGCCCCAATAACAAAACATACTTAGACATAATAACAACTCAAACATTGCCAACTTTGCCGAGACTTTCCTAATTTTTGGGCACCAAAAGGTATCACACACTCTCAATTCTAAATATTTTTCTAATTTGTGGGCAAATTTAAGGGACATCCCAGGCCCAAAAAGTAAGTGGGATTTGCTATAATGCCACCCAAGAATGGAAGGCCTTCTTGGAGTGAAATTACAGCTGGACTCAAGTGACTCTACTCAACCAATAACAAAGAACCAACCACTGCTCCATCTATCGAGAGATGGTCAATCAGTAACCATAGGTACGTGACTTCTTCTGAGCGGCCTGGTAAAAAAAAAACAAAAAAACAAGAAGAGCCAATGGACAAAGGATGCGTTAAAGCCCATGGAAAATTTGGGGACAATATTTTTGACCAATGAAGACATCTCAAGGAATTGGTGCACACAACCAGGTCTTCGTGTACCTTTGTAGACCTGGTTTGCTTCTTCTAAGACAAAAGCCTTCATTCTGGGAACTACGTACCAAAATGCGTGGGGATTGATACAAATTAAAAAAATCAAAGTGTCAGGAGATGATTTCGGACCCAAGATGTCATCCATACCAACAAAAGTAGGTTTAATATAGAGGGCACATTTACAATGGGGCACATCGAGAAGGGCTGAAGCCCATGTTGGTTACTTATATTTGGAAAACTTTTTTTTTTAACACTGATCTGAATTCCGATGAGCAAAGTTTTCATGAACGAAAAATTGGAAGACAAGGTCTCCTATTCTACTGATGTGAACCAGCCCTTTTTTCTATTTTTTGCATATATGCCCCTAAAAATGTAATAATATGACATAATAATGACATTCGGGTGTTCATTTTATTAGATTCTCAGGTCTTTGGCTCTATTAATTAAAACTAGCCCCTAATGACTTAAAGAAATGAAAAATATAAAAAGATAAATAAAAATCATTCGATTATGATCGGTGATAACAAAATGGAACAGATCGGCTTTTTTTTTTTTTTACAGCCATTTATTTACAAGGGAATGGCGCAGCCTCCTCCAATATAATTAACTCCTCACCAAATGCAGCCGTTCTAATTACTGTAATTGTTAATTAGAGATGCTCAAAAGTTCTTTTCTTACCACACATAGAGGGAATCAGGGCAGCATTTCATACGCCCTCGGAAAGTGCTGCCAGCTCTCAGCCCTGTCTTGCCTTCCTCCGCATCTGCGCGTTACATTTCCACCTGCTTTAAAAAGCAGAAATGGCGTCATTTAGGAACGGCATCTATCAAACGTGAAGCCGTAACCCGTGGAGTAAGGAGGGTCAGAACCACTCTTCCGTACGGATCGTCGGGCGAGATGATGGTGTGAAGAAAAAAGAAAAATCCAAAATTCTGAGAATGACACATCAATGTGTCACAGATAGACATCTTGGCCTAGATTGGAGGAACGCGCCTGTTTCTGAGGCTGATCTGATTTGATCCAACGCAGCAAGTAGTGCAGTTACTGCAGAAAATCTTGAGCAGATGAACGGTCAATCAATGACGCTGACGTTGACACTCACTGTCATTAAATCGAGTGGGTTCAATTTTTCAAATGGAATTGTCTAGGGCGTTCCGGCCAAAAGCAATGTTTCACCGTGATCCTTTCCGTCATATAAATCAGGTCCAGTTTGTTTAAATGCTAAACCATTATCCCTAGGACTTAACATATTGCTGGAAAACAGAAAAACCCTTGGATCGTCGCACTCAGGGGTGGACATATCATTGGTGCTGCCGCATAGGGGACCAGGAGGTAAAGGGGTCACTGCTGCCTCCAAAGCAGGTGGTTTTGCATTATGATGAGCTGTTGGCCTGCAGAGGTGTAAGAGGGTGTGTTGTAGAAAATGAGATTCCTCAGAGCTATGGCATTTGTGACCATAGACTGCCACCTATTGCTCAAATGGAACCCGGCGGAACCAATAAGAGGGAAGTGTTTCGCGAAGGAAGAGTCTAGATGGAGCACCAGGTAAGGTGACATTCGTGAAGCAGTTTCCTGATACAAAAGGCCGGAGTGGCAAGGAAGGAGCAGATTTGGTGACAACGAGTGAGCGCAGCAGGATGTGTGCTCGGAAAAATGTTAAAAAAAAAAGCACTCAAGAGGACCAGAACCCTGGGCTGCTGTGTGCGCGTGAGCAAGATATAGACTGCGCCAGGCAAGATCAATGGACCAGACCATGCTGCTGGTCAAGACCTGACTCCATCTCTGCACCAGGCAAGATCCATGGATCACACTACGCCGTGCAAGACCCGAGGCCCAGCCATCATCTGTCTGGACCCAACAGATGACCATCACAGGTTAAAAACTGAAGAGCTGGTGAGGACCTGTGTCCGGAAGTGAACGTCTGCGGCATTGATTAGGAAGTACGAGTGAAGCGGGCCGACACTTCCGACATTGACGTACGGTACAGAGATCAGTCTGGAGTGGTGCAACAGAAGCGGTGGAGAACGGCTCGTGTGCGGGGGACCGACTCGTGTGCGGGAGACCGGCTCGTGTGCGGGAGGACCAGAGAGCCTTGGTTGACTTCATTAGAAGGACTTATGGCCTAGCGAGAAGAACTGAAGACCCCTACTAGGGCCTGGAACATAAAAGGGGATTAATGCAGCAGCACCCTTATCACTGTAGATATACGACGACGTGGTGACCTCGCTCTGCAAGAGTTATAGCGTATTGATAACCACCATGTTGATATTGCATGCTGAATATTGTACTCTGAATAATCCCTGCCTTCCTGGTTCAAATCACATCCTTCTTTTATTTGTACTTGGGGAATAAATAGGTAAGTGGGCAACTTCCGCCTTGTCCTTGTCTGCGTACTGCAGCTAGTGACCTGTTTACAGAGGGCCCATATACTGTTCTTGCACAGAGGTCCACAACAGTCTGTGTCCGCCGGTGTGCACACTTGTGGGGGTGTATCCATGCAAATCAGAGTTCAGATATCCAATAGATACAACCCCAACCTCCTCCTAAATGACGATGCACAGTAAATCGCAAAAAGTTTTCATAGTTGTCAAGAGTTCTGCAAACTGGATAGCAAAGGCAGAAGAAACCCATCTGACAAGCGGCCATTTTAGGGCAATCCTTCGCGGGGAACGTGAAACTTAAAAGTGGTTTTCCAGTTTCGAAAAACCCAAATTCCTAGGTGCAGCATGATTAATAAAAACTGTCCCTTGTTCACTCTCCCTGGGTCCACTGCCAAGTCTCCTTCACTGCTTCTGCTATTGACTGCAGAGAATCCGACAGCGCTGCAGACAATAACTGAGGTCTGTTTGGGCAGAGAGGGTGAACTTATTGATTGGCTGCAGCACTCTAAATGTGACATCAGTGTTGCAGATCATAACAGATGATGGAAGAAGAGGCGGATATTCCACACTGGACCTGGGGAGGGTGAGCAAAGTTTTGTTTTGTTTTTTAATACAATCTGCAGCCGGGGAACAAGGTCCTTCCCAAACCAGAAAATATTTTCAAAATATCCCCAAAAAAATTTGACATTTTGGTGTTTTCAAAAGGATATTTCTCCACGTCCTATGGTTTATAAAATAATAAATAAATTAAAAAAAATAAAATCGAGAAATCTGAGAGTAGTCTTAAAAAAAAAAGATTATGAAGCAGCAACAAGACTGGAAGTACTTGATAAAATACGGTATTAGGGAAGTCCTTGGATGGAAATTCCCTACTAGATCTTCAATGTTCCGTCAGTTAGAGAAATCTAAAGCCTATCTGAACTATCATGGGAACTCCCAATTCCTTGACGCATCCATACTATATTAGGATATTAAATGTTTGCTCATCAATATCAGACCGGTGAGGGTCCGACTCTCGTTGCGGTACCTGGCCACGGCCACTACCCAGTTGACGGAGCTATAGCTACAGCTCCAAAACTCCCAACGTCTGGCCATTGCCAGCACCAGGAACAGCTGATTTGTGAGGGTGTCGGGCATTGGACCCCCACCAATCTGATACTGATGACCTATCATCAATATAAACGTAGTGGAGCAACCCTTTAATGGTCATACAAACCAAATCAATGGTGATCCTGAAGGTGAAACCATCGGAGATTTCAGTGGAGTGCAACGTTTACGGTTTGTTTTTTCTTTTGGTTCTAGTTGCAAAGTTCCATTGGGAGCAAATAGTAAAAAAACTTGTCTTGCTACAGCCAGCGATAGATAGCCACCCACAAAGTGGATAAACCTTCAAACTCATGGAAGAGGTAAGGAATTAGGACTAAATCTCATAGGGTTCTTTTATAATTTCTAGAAAATCATTTAGGAACCAAAGTTGGACTGAAAGTGCTAGGAAAACAACCTGCCACCCATAATGGACTGACAAAAAAAAAGTCTATTGAGGAGTCGATATGTTCTTCTGGCTAATAATACAGAAATCTGTAATCTGCAATGCCACCATTTGTTGAATTCTTCTACAGCGCCTCCATAGGGGGAACTATAGCATTACATGGTATGGGCTGAAAATAATGGGCGGTCCATATAACGAATGGTTGTGTTGGCTCCATGGAAAAAGAATTTTTTTGTAGCTTCATCAACAGTAAGGTCTCAAATTGCTCTACTGTAGTATCCTGAATTACCAAGTCAGATTTATCCTATTTCCTGGACTTTAGAGCATTTCTACCTTTGGAGGACCTAATGTGCCTGAGCAGCCTATTGAGTTCATTGTGACTTGTAATACTTAATGCCCCTGTAGAGGCGCTGCTGGGGGAATTGGTCACTGGCTTCCAGCTCGCAGCCGGACACTGGCTTCCAGGTTTAGAAAGACATTGACTAATTATCCTGGGACCTATGGGATTTTCACTGTTGCAGCGTGACGCAAGCCAAGGTTGATGGCAAATAGGATGCGGTTCTCAGGGCTTCCACCGAGTGGCTACAGATTATGGACATGGCCGCTGGACTGGCTCTTGCCAATCGACTCGCACCATCCCTGGATCACAATGTTAAAGTACCCTGTAGCATAGCTATCAGATCAGAAAAGTCTAGAGGCTTGCCAATACCATGCACCAATACACAGCTTAAAAAGCCATTAAAATGATGGATCGGAAGACTTTTACAAACTCAAATAATTTCTTTACAATGAATAGCGTGGAAATAATAAAATTTGCTGCTTGTCAAAGGAGTTTTCTAATTTTGGAAAAATACTGCTCGATGGATGCATTTGTTTTTTCAAAACTGAGCCTCACGCATCCTCCCCAGGTCCAAGTGCTGAGCATCTGATGTATTTTATTGTCTGCAGCGTTGATGTCACATCGATAGCTCCGAGCTGACTGTCTGACATCACATAGACGTCACTTCTGCCAATGACACCAGGAGTAGCGGCAGAAATTAAACTTTGGGCCAGGGGAGGGTGAGTAAAGCGCAATGGGGGGGTTAATGTAGCCAGGGCACAGTTTTCTGCAACCAAAAAACCAGGAGATCGGTGGGTGAAGTAGTTCTGAACCGGTCTGGAAGTGGACGACCAATTTAAATAACATTTCCAGCTAATACAGAAGTCATTTCTTCCTGATGTGCGGCTACCAATGGTCGTCCTGAGGCTGCTCCCTGGTGAGTGCATGCAGAAATCCATAAGTGATCGACAACCCTTACGAGTAACATAATGGGGACTATACCGCTTGTCAGCAAGTCTATCCAGAAACCAATCTGGTTGGACAAGGATTTTTTGACGACTCTTCAATACGGCCAGAAAATATATAAGATGCGAATGTAAAGTGAGACATCTGTTCTACAATAACCGTATACACAAACACTTCTATAAAAACACCCATCAAGCTTGTAATTTCTGCCATAAAAACCCAGAATCATTTGCTTCTCCCAATAAATACTCGTTTACCATCAAAGAAATGCAAAATTACATACGTATGGCACCTCCCCGTCTAACCCCACTATGTTGCATTAACCCTATAGTAATGGTCTTAAAGGGATACAGCCGCTTCGAAGCACAAAGCAGCCATATTGGACGCATCTTGGCAGGTGGATGGTTAAAATGAACACTCACTAATCCGGGAGGAGGAAAAATAAAAATACATATAGAGAAAGCAATGCAGGCAGCGCTTACATCCTGACAGTGCACGGTGACCCCACCACATTCTGCTGCTTCCATCTCAAGTGTGATATATGACGAGCCGCTTTCTTTCCCATCCCCCCTTTTTTTTCCATCCATAGCCCAGGGAAGGAAGGAGCAGTGCACTGGGGGTTTCCATAGGGGGCTGGGGAGGTGTAAAGGGAATTGTGGCAATGCATAGGATCATTAAAAAAAAGGGCCAAGCAGAAATGGTGCATGGCCAGGAATGGTCCGTCGCCAAAACACTTCTCTGCAGCCAAAAGTAGATTTGCAAGCATTCAGAAAAAAAATAAAAATAAATAAAAAATAAAAAAAATGATGACAGATTTGCCATTCTATAGAATACAATGGAAGAATTAGCTTCCAATTATCTGGATATAATAATATCCACCTTGGGCAAAAATGTATTCCATGAACCTAGTCCTGTATCTAAACGCTGTGGACTTAGGGGGGGCTTGATGGCACCCTCCTGAAATCTGTCTGCCGTAAAAATCCAAAAATTCTTATTACACAGGACAGTTGTGGAAAACCCAACTATTACGCAAGAAGGCAAAGAATGATATCCTGATGAACTAAGTTTGGGGGGCCGGAGACCCTCGGCCGCCTGGATAACGGCGTTTGCACTCACACCGTAAATTCTGCATATTTTTGGAATAAGTGATATTTTATGAACCTTAATTTTTTTTTTTTATAACCAAGGTATTGGTAAAGGCATTTTCTGCTTTTCCACCCCTGGGACCCCCATAATCTGGGACTAGTAAAGCAATTCACTGTCTCAATTTGGAATGGGAGTAGCAGCGCGCGTGCTCCATGTAAACTCCTCCAGAACAGGGGGGGGGGGCTCGGAACCCCCTGATCTGGTGACCGGGGGCGATTCCAGGGATCATTCACTCATCCCTTTCATTGTGGGATAAGATTTGCCATTCAGGGTTCTAGGAAAGTTGGGTGACAAACCTGAATAAAGGCTTAAAAAAATGGCATCGATACCCGAGCAATGCAAAAATGGGAGCCATATGTATCTATAATAAGTGCAGGGAAATGACGGCATCCAATCGATAATCTGCTGATAATGGGCACATAGTAGCGGTACGTCACATACAAGTGCTGGCAGCTGTAGGGAACGCAGGGTCATCGTAGGTAATCCCGGCGTCCACGGACTACAGGGCAAAATGAAATCTGAGCGTTGATATCCAGATTGAAATAAATGGCAGCGATCGATGGAGGAGGGGAGGGCCCGTTCTCTTTCATAGAATGCAATTTTCTAGCATCGCCCATTGATGCAATATGGTGCTAACAGGCGGCCGGTGTGAGGCCTTCGTCGTCTTCTTCTCCCTCCTCCTGCAGTCATTTTTTCACAGCCATACGCTTGGCAAATAATAATCCATTTATATTATACTAAGGTCCGGATAAAAATAAGTTCCCTTCCAGACTGCCAGTTTATACATACTTGGATGCAAGTGCAAAAGGGGCGCACAGGGGTGAAAGATCCGGAGACGCCCGGAAGGTTAGATTTGGGTTAGGACAACCCCGGGAAAACCCATTTATTAGGAGAGATAAAATACACGTCGAAAAGAAAAATTGGGCCTCATTCAGACACCCTTTTTTTTTTTGCGCGCGTTTTTGTGCATCAACGATTTTTAGCAATTTTTGCAAAAAAATAAAAAAAAAACCTAAAATTTTACAATGTTCCTCTATTCATTAAACAATAAAAAAAACGGATGGCTCTAGGGTGACATCAAGGGCGTCCTGGTCCTGTTTGCTTTTTGTTCTTCTTTTATGGATCCATTAATTTGTAAAAAAAAAATGGACATCTTTTTTTCTTTTCTTTTTTTTTTGGGGGGGGGGGGTGCTTGGAAGGCAAAAATTAAAAAAAAAAAAACATTGACAATTATTTACCTAAGAAAAATGCGCAAAAAAAGAGGTAAAGCCTGAACGAGGCCTTAGACTATAGGAAGTAGCGCAGGGTGGTCTCGAGTTCATTCTCTCTCTTCGTATTATTTGTAGCTTTGTACATGGCTGGAGAATAGGTTGGCGCTATATGAACCCCATAGAGATGTTACCAGCACTCTACGGTGTTGCTCCCATGATACAAAATCTAAGGGAAAGATTAAAAAATGGCTATTTGGGAAACATGAAAATGGAATGTATAAATATAGAAAGAGTAAATATTTACATTATAAAACAGCAAGAGATTAAATAAAGCCATAAAAGTAGCAATCACCATAGGAGAGGATACAAGGTGGCTGAGAATGATGCAGACGTAAAAAACGGATGGATACAATGGCATAAATGGGGGGAGGGTTGCAACACTGGTTGTCAGGGAAGGATGTGATCAGGCAAGGCAAGATATGCAGAAATGGGAGAGGGCAGCTGATAATGCTCCATTAATCCCTTCACTGCCGGAAGGGCCTGCAAAAAAAAAAAACACTCAGAGGGATGGAGAAAGGCAAAACTGCAAATGGGTGGGCTGATCAAAAAAAAAAAAGGGCAGGTGCCAGATGAAGACAGGAATGATGTAAAAGCTTCCCCCATAGAGATGCCGACACATGCAAACCACATCACTGGGAGGAGGCAGCGTTTAAAGGAGCCAGGGGCAGCAAGGAGGGGGTTAACAACATCATGGCGGACATTGCCAAAAAGACAGGGAGATGTCACCCAGAGTGGTACCCGGCCCTCCTCCATTACTGAACAGGTGCTGCCCATCATCCGCCCACCCGTGGCTTACCTGCTCTCCTCCGGGTGGGCCTCTCCTGATGGTGATGATGTCTGGGGTCCTACAGAGTTCTTCTTTAGAGACCCCCTAAGCCTTGGAATTAGAGGCCCCTAATAAGACCCTCCATTATACCAAGTCCTTCTGTATTACTGAGCCTCAATATTACACCTATCCCCCCTGTATTACATGGTACCCCCCGCCCTAAAGCTTGGATCACATGACCTCTTCTTGTTACAATGTATCAGCACAGAAGATTCTATCCCTGCTCCATTACATTGTATCATCCCAGGACCTAATATCACAGCTCCTCACCCCAGGTCCTTATATCGCAGCTCCTCACCCCAGGTCCTTATATCGCAGCTCCTCACCCCAGGTCCTTATATCCCAGCTCCTCACCCCAGGTCCTTATATCCCAGCTCCTCACCCCAGGTCCTTATATCACAGCTCCTCACCCCAGGTCCTTATATCACAGCTCCTCACCCCAGGTCCTTATATCACAGTTCCTCACCCCAGGTCCTTATATCACAGCTCCTCACCCCAGGTCCTTATACCACAGCTCCTCACCCCAGGTCCTTATATCACAGCTCCTCACCCCAGGTCCTTATATCACAGCTCCTCACCCCAGGTCCTTATATCACAGCTCCTCACCCTAGGTCCTTATATCAAAGCTACTCACCCAGGACTTAATATCACAGCTCCTCACCCCAGGACCTAATATCACAGCACCTCACCCCAGGACCTAATATCACAGCTCCTCATCCCAGGACCTAATATCACAGCTCCTCACCCCAGGTCCTTATATCAAAGCTCCTCAACCCAGGACCTAATATCACAGCTCCTCACCCCAGGTCCTTATATCACAGCTCCTCACCCCAGGTCCTTATATCACAGTTCCTCACCCCAGGTCCTTATATCGCAGCTCCTCACCCCAGGTCCTTATATCACAGCTCCTCACCCCAGGTCCTTATATCACAGCTCCTCACCCCAGGTCCTTATATCACAGCTCCTCACCCCAGGTCCTTATATCACAGCTCCTCACCCCAGGTCCTTATATCACAGCTCCTCACCCCAGGTCCTTATATCACAGCTCCTCACCCCAGGTCCTTATATCACAGCTCCTCACCCCTTGTTCTTCTATCACAGCTCCTCACCCCAGGTCCTTATATCACAGCTCCTCACCCCAGGTCCTTATATCAACGCAACTCACCCAGGACTTAATATCACAGCTCCTCACCCCAGGACCTAATATCACAGCACCTCACCCCAGGACCTAATATCACAGCTCCTCACCCCAGGTCCTTATATCAAAGCTCCTCAACCCAGGACCTAATATCACAGCTCCACATCCCAGGACCTTATATCACAGCTCCTCACCCCAGGACCTGATATCACAGCTCCTCACCCCAGGACCTGATATCACAGCTCCTCACCCCAGGACCTAATATTACGGCTCCTCACCCCAGGTCCTTATATCACAGCTCCTCACCCCAGGATCTAATATCACAGCTCCTCACCCCAGGACCTAATATCACAGCTCCTCACCCCAGGACCTAATATCACAGCTCCTCACCCCAGGACCTAATATCACAGCTCCTCACCCCAGGACCTAATATCACAGCTCCTCACCCCAGGACCTAATATCACAGCTCCTCACCCCAGGACCTAATATTACGGCTCCTCACCCCAGGTCCTTATATCACAGCTCCTCACTCCAGGACCTAATATCACAGCTCCTCACCCCAGGACCTAATATTACAGCTCCTCACCCCAGGACCTAATATTACAGCTCCTCACCCCAGGACCTTATATCACAGCTCCTCACCCCAGGACCTTATATCACAGCACCTCACCCCAGGACCTAATATCACAGCTCCTCACCCCAGGTCCTTATATCAAAGCTCCTCAACCCAGGACCTAATATCACAGCTCCACATCCCAGGACCTTATATCACAGCTCCTCACCCCAGGACCTGATATCACAGCTCCTCACCCCAGGACCTGATATCACAGCTCCTCACCCCAGGACCTAATATTACGGCTCCTCACCCCAGGTCCTTATATCACAGCTCCTCACCCCAGGATCTAATATCACAGCTCCTCACCCCAGGACCTAATATCACAGCTCCTCACCCCAGGACCTAATATCACAGCTCCTCACCCCAGGACCTAATATCACAGCTCCTCACCCCAGGACCTAATATCACAGCTCCTCACCCCAGGACCTAATATCACAGCTCCTCACCCCAGGACCTAATATCACAGCTCCTCACCCCAGGACCTAATATTACGGCTCCTCACCCCAGGTCCTTATATCACAGCTCCTCACTCCAGGACCTAATATCACAGCTCCTCACCCCAGGACCTAATATTACAGCTCCTCACCCCAGGACCTAATATTACAGCTCCTCACCCCAGGACCTTATATCACAGCTCCTCACCCCAGGACCTTATATCACAGCTCCTCATCTTACAGTGCACCCCCAATATAACAGCTCCTCACCTCTGAATCCTGTATTATACTGCTCCCCCTGTATTAGAGCCCCTCACCCCAGAACGTTTTATTACACTGTACCCTGTGTTACAGCTCCTCACCATTATAATATATTACACCCCTGTATTACAGCCCCTCACCTCTGTATTACGGCTCCTCGCCACTGTATTAGTGCTCCTCACCCCTGTAGTATATTGTACCCCCTGTATTACGGCTCCTCACCCCTGTAGTATACCGCACCCCTGTATTACAGCTCCTCACCCCTGTAGTATACTGCACCCCTGTATTACAGCTCCTCACCCCTGTAGTATACTGCACCCCATGTATTATAGCTCCTCACCCCTGTATTACGGCTTCTCACCCCTGTAGTATACTGCACCCCATGTATTACGGCTCCTCACCCCTGTAGCATACTACACCCCTGTATTACAGCTCCTCACCCCTGTAGTATACTGCACCCCTGTATTACGGCTCCTCACCCCTGTATTACAGCTCCTCACCCCTGTAGTATACTGCACCCCTGTATTATGGCTCCTCACCCCATGTATTACGGCTCCTCGCCCCTGTATTATGGCTCCTCGCCCCTGTAGTATACTGCACCCCTGTATTACGGCTCCTCACCCCTGTATTACAGCTCCTCACCCCTGTAGTATACTGCACCCCTGTATTATGGCTCCTCACCCCTGTATTACAGCTCCTCACCCCATGTATTACGGCTCCTCGCCCCTGTATTATGGCTCCTCGCCCCTGTAGCATACTGCACCCCTGTATTACGGCTCCTCACCCCTGTATTACAGCTCCTCACCCCTGTAGCATACTGCACCCCTGTATTACAGCTCCTCACCCCTGTAGTATACGGCACCCCTGTATTACAGCTCCTCACCCCTGTAGTATACGGCACCCCTGTATTACAGCTCCTCACCCCTGTAGCATACTGCACCCCTGTATTACGGCTCCTCACCCCTGTATTACGGCTCCTCACCCCTGTAGTATACTGCACCCCTGTATTATGGCTCCTCACCCCTGTATTACGGCTCCTCACCCCTGTAGTATACGGCACCCCTGTAGCATACTGCACCCCTGTATTACGGCTCCTCACCCCTGTAGTATACTGCACCCCTGTATTACGGCTCCTCACCCCTGTAGTATAGTGCAGCCCTGTATTACAGCTCCTCACCCCTGTATTACAGCTCCTCACCCCTGTAGCATACTGCACCCCTGTATTACGGCTCCTCACCCCTGTATTACGGCTCCTCACCCCTGTAGCATACTGCACCCCTGTATTACGGCTCCTCACCCCTGTATTACGGCTCCTCACCCCTGTAGCATACTGCACCCCTGTATTACGGCTCCTCACCCCTGTATTACGGCTCCTCACCCCTGTAGTATACTGCACCCCTGTATTACGGCTCCTCACCCCTGTATTACAGCTCCTATACCCCAGTATACCCCCGGCTGTGGCTCTCCCACCCGGTGGCTCCCGTCTCCTCCCTCTGCTCTGGGTATCTGGATGCTGGGCTCCCGTTTTCCTCCGCTCCCTACCTCTTCTCCTCCAGTGTCGGTCAGCGCTGCAGGCTGTGGAGCGGAGATGCAGGTGTCCCGGCTCTGCAGCAGCTCCGGCAGCCGGCGACAGGGGAAGGAAAGCCGGTGTCTTCCAGCTCCATCATCCCTTCCAGCTGACACCCCGCTCCTCCCACATCGCCCAAACAACGGGGTGCACAGAAATCACCCCTATTACCAGCCCAGCCGCCGCCGCCCCGCCCTGCCGCCCAGGCCACGCCCCCGGAGGGTAGACGGACGTGGCACTCAGCCAATGGAGAGGCCACCTAGCCCTACTAAGGCGTGGCTACACTGTCGGAGTGACACAGACTTGGACCAATGGCGAGAGAGGTGTGTAAGGAGAGGCCATCTGCCAATCCGAAGCGAGCAGAGGCGGGATAAAATTTAAGGGATGATGTCATCCCGAGCGTGGTGAGGCTGCTTAAAGGGAAGGTGTATCAGTGGGTGGGGGGAGATGATGCCAGGCAGACGGCGAGAGCAGGTGGGCACTGCCAATGCAGCAGGCAGGGGAAGCCTGGGGTACAGCACCGCTAGTCTCCTGTCCTAAGCCATCAATGCGTTATTTTCCGCAGTCACAAGGTGTGACTATGGGCCCAGGTCAGGTCAGAACGGTTTTTTTTTAATTTTCATCAAATGCAAAAAAAAAAAAAAAAAATCCCTAAAAATCTTTTTTTTTCCATTTTATTCTTCACTCCTCCACGTCAAGAATTTATTATTATTTTTTTAAAGCATTTGTGGTTTAACCCCTTCCCGTCGCAGCCATTTTTTGCCTTTACGCTCTTTCCTCCTCTTCTTCCAAAAGCAATAACTTTTTTTTTTTTTTCACCCACGTAGCCGGATGGCGGCTCAATTATTGGGGGACGACTTGTACTTATTTGAATGACAACATTCGTTTTACCGAAAAAAAAAGTGAAAAAAAAAATGCAGGAAAAAAGTCTGGGGTGAAATGAGAAGAAAAAAATTGCAAATTTTTTTTCCCCCTTTTTTTTTTTTTCCCTTCTTTTTAACCCCTTCACTCTCGAGCCTGTTTTCACCTTCCTGACCGGGCCAATTTTTTTTCAATTCTGACCACCGTCCCTTTATGAGGTTCTAACTCTGGAACGCTTCAACGGATCCTGATGATTCTGACAATGTTTTCTCGCGACATATTGTTCTTTATATTATAGCGGTAAAATTTATTTGATACGACTTGCGTTTATTTGTGAAGAAAAAATGGAAATTTGGCAAAAATTGTCAAAAATTGCGCAATTTTCAAACGTTCAATTTTTTTTGTGCCCTTAAATCGGAGAAGTTATATCATACAAAACAGTTAATAACATTTCCCACATGTCTACTTTACATCAGCGCAATTTTTATTTTATTTTCTTAGGAAGTTTAAAGTTGACCAGCCATTTTTTATTTTTTATTTTTCTTACTTTTTTCCACCAAAATGTACAATTTTTTTTGTTAGGGACCACATTACATTTGAAGCGACATTGAGGGGCCTATGTGACAGAAAATACTGAAAAGTGGCACAAGGTCTAAAAAACTGCACCCCTCAAGGTGCTCAAAACCACATTCAAGAAGATTATTAACCCTTCAGGTACATCACAGGAACTAAAACAATGCGGAAGGAAAAAATAAACATTTTACTTTTTACCCATAAAAATGTTACTTTAACCCCAAACTTTTCATTTTCACAAGGGTGACTGGAGAAATTGCACCATAAAATGTGTTGTCATGATCTCCACTCTGTTTCTGTCTGATATGTTACTTTGTGTAGGGGTTGTGCTGGGTCTGGGCTGCATCTTCTGTGTTCACTTTCCTTGATTAGTCCTCAGCTGGCTCCTCCATCCAGTGTCAATCCTACACTTGCTGCTGCCTGCTGTAACTCTGATCCCTCTGTGCCCTGCGCCTGACCCAGCCTGACTTTATTCCCTTCCTGGACTTAGACTCTTTGCTTGTGACCTGACTTCTCTTGTGCCTGCTCCCTGTAAACTCTATTGCCTTCCTGGTTTCCCTGACCCCGGCTTCTGAATTGGATTTTGTCTCTTACTACCCCTTGTTGTACTGCGCCATTTCCGGGACCTGACCTCGGATCGTTTGACCTCCCTTTACTTATCCAGTAAGTAGTATTATCTTACTATCTGTTATTGTAGTCTTTCTTTCCACTTTTGGGACTTATTTCTATAGTGACTCGCATCACAGTTGTGCAATTTCTCCTGAGTACGTTGATTCCCAATATGTGGAGAAAAACTACTGTTTGGGCGCACAGCAGAGCTCGGAAGGGAAGGAGCGCCGTTTCAATTTTGGACCACAAAATTGTCTGGAATCGAGAGCAGACGCCATATAGAAAGCCCTTGATGTGCCTAAACAGTGGAAACCCCCCACGATTGACACCATTTTGGAAACAAGACCCTTCAGGGAACTTATTTAGATGTGTGATAAGCACCTTGAACCCCAAGGTGCTTCACAGAATTTTGTAATGTTGCACTGAGAAAATGAAAAATCATATTTTTCTCCACAAAAATATTGTTTTAGCCCCAAATTTTGCATTTTTACAATGGTAACAGGAGAAAATGCACCATACAATAATTTGCAATTTCTCCGAAGTATGTCAATACTTCATATATGGGTGGAAAACTACTGATTAGGTGTACGGCATGGCTCAGAAGATAAGGAGCACAGTTTTACTTTTTGAACCCAAAAGTTGCATTTGGAGAGTGTTATGTAGGCAATCCAGTAACACAGTGTGCAGCAATCAGAGCACATACAGTGATGTGACAATAACCCAAAAACAATAGAACGAGCTCTGAGACGTGGAATCTCTGTAGACCGCAATACCTGAACCTATCCTAACACAACTAAAGGCAGCTGTGGATTGCGCCTGTCACTACCTATGCAACTCGGCACAGCCTGAGGAACTGACTAGCCTGAAGATAGAAATACAAGCCTGACTTACCTCAGAGAAATACCCCAAGGAAATAGGCAGCCCCCACATATAATGACTGTTAGCAAGATGAAAAGACAAACGTAGGGATGAAATAGATTCAGCAAAGTGAGGCCCGATATTCTAGATAGAGCGAGGATAGCAAAGAGAACTATGCAGTCTACAAAAAACCCTAAAGCAAAAACCACGCAAAGGGGGCAAAAAGACCCACCGTGCCGAACTAACGGCACGGCGGTACACCCTTTGCGTCTCAGAGCTTCCAGCAAAAATGAATAGACAAGCTGGACAGAAAAAACAGCAACAAAAGCAAAGAAGCACTTATCTAAGCAGAGCAGCAGGCCACAGGAAAGATCCAGGAGCTCAGATCCAACACTGGAACATTGACAAGGAGCAAGGAAGACAGAATCAGGTGGAGTTAAATAACAAGGCAGCCAACGAGCTCACCAGAACACCTGAGGGAGGAAGCCCAGAGGCTGCAGTACCACTTGTGACCACAGGAGTGAATTCAGCCACAGAATTCACAACAGGAGAGCCCTTGATGTGCCTAAATAATGGAACGCCCCCCCCCCCCCCCCACACACACACACTCAAGTAACCCCATTTTAGAAACTAAACCCCTCAATTAATTTATATAAATCTGTGGTGAGCTCCTCAAACCCATAGCTGCTTCAGAAAAGTTTAGGTTGAACTGTGAAAATGAAGAAAAATAAATTCCCCCACAACCAAAGGTTTTCGCCCCAAATGTTCATTTTCACAAATCTAGTAGGAGAAAATGGACCTCAAAATGTATTGTGCAGTTTCTACTGAGTTCAAAGACACCCCATAAGTGGTAAAAAATGACTTTTGAGGCACAGCTCAGAATGGAAGGAGCGCCATATTATAATGCAGATTTTACTGTTGTGGTTTGCGGGTGCCATGACTCACTGGAACAGCCCCTGAGATACCAGAACCCCCCCCCCCCCCCCATAAGTGACCCCATTTTACAAACTACACCACTCTATGAATTCATCTAGGGATGCAGTGATCATATTGACACCACGGGAATGTCACAGAATTTTATACCTTAGGGCAGTGAAGAAAAAATTACATTTTTTTTTTTTATTATTATTTTATTTTAGCTTCAGATTTTAGATTTTCACAAGGAAAAATGGCACCAAAATTTGTCCCACAACTTCTGCTGAATGTAGAAATACCCCTGTAGAATACTGCTTAGCCACACGGCGGGACTCGGGAGGGACAGAGCGCTATTTGCCTCCTGGAAAGCATGTGCAGAGTAGAAAAAGGAAAAACGTTATCTCACCCATTCAGGTGTGGGGTTCTTATTGGGGCCCCACGCAGATTCTGTCAGAGCAGCGACAAGGAGAGTAGCAGAGGCAATCCAGAGATTTGAGATCTCAGAATTCACTGGATTTCTTTTTTTTTTTTTGGGGGGGGGGGCATTTACCTTTTCCAGAACCTTTATTCTACCAGTCATGTGGAAGCCCCCTATATTTCCATTGACCGGTGACAGACCTGCATGGGGACTTGCTTTTTTGTGGATTGATTTGAAGCTTTTGTTGGAAACATTTTATATAACTTTTGGGATCACATTTATCCTGGGCTCTACGCTGAGCACTTACTTTAGGGTTTTCATCTAAATCTCTGAGTGACGTGATTCAGATGAAACCCACGAGGGATCCATTCACTATAATAAAGCAGCAGAGTTACTCTGGACTCCTGGCCTCTGTTTAGCGGTGTCCTTTTCAGAAGGGCACAAAACTGTGGTCCACCGCACTTTTTTTTGCTCGCCCTCAAAGGACAGACATCGCCGGATCACAGGTCAGACGGCGTCCAACGTTCCTCCATCTACCTCATTATAGGGAATCTTCCGCTGGACGTACTGCTGTATATGTTAAAAATGACCGACCCTACAAAGCCTTACCTGTGGCAGAGCTGCACTATTATGGCAACTCATTGGGAGCCCACGGGTGCTCGAGTTGATGCAGAATGACCAAACATTTTTGTGGTTAAACAGCAGCAAATTGGAGCAAGATCTGGTCACTGCTGACAAACGTGAGTGTGGGCTGTATAACGCAGCCAGAATGGGCGCCCTGTCAGCTCCCAAGACTGCTATATTCACCTGTGCCTCTCATGTGCCAGGTGGATCATATGAAGTGTTGTCAAGAATAGAAAAAACAAACAAAAAACAATGATTTATTTCAGAAACTGCGCCACTTCTGACTATGGGTTGTGTCTAGTATTGCAGCTTAACCCCATTGAAATGAATGGAGCAGAGCTGCAGTACCACACACATCCTATAGTCAGGAGTGGCGCAGTTTCTAAATCTGGATAACTCTTTTGAACATGGTTTGGTTTTTTTTTGGAGGGGGGGATAGATCAACCAATGTATACATGGCTGCTGTCACATACATTAACCAGAAGCTGCCAGAACTGTCCCCCACAGAATAATATGGAATCCATATCTTAGATGCATATTCATTTATTTATTTTTTTACTATCTGTTCCTGGATAGTAAACAGACTGGAGATGTTTATTAACTTCCATGGGAGAGTGCTGTGGGCATGTGTGGCGCCCCAGGGTCCTGGTCGTCACAGTAGCATTGCTTTCCTCACTGGGAGAGTGAGGTTACGTTTGGAAGCAATGAAGGATATCTTTTATCAGGTAAAGACCATACACACAACATGTTCACACTCCAGGCCACAAGGGGGAGCTTTTGATCCTATTCCTAGGTGACTCCCCTATATATATTGTGGTTTGGAGGGAAAGAGAGGTCAGAGAGGCAGAAGTGGGCAGACCGACATAGTGTGTCAGAAGGTCTGAAGGGGCCGCTTAGTGTGAAGTACTACAGGTCCTAAAGAAAGAGACATACAGAAGGAATGGACATTGTTCAGTGAGCGTGCAGAAGAGCGAAGCACAGGAGAGGAGACATCAGCCCGCTAGCTGCACTACCCCATTATGGATCTGGACGGATTCAGATCCTGGGTAATGGGACCAGGCCACGGGGATGGAAAGTTTTATGAAGGCCCCAATCCAGCCCACCAGCCTGCCGGGTGAAATCTACGCGGAAAGGACTGTATACCGCTGGGTGATCCCTGGGACAGATCTTATGGGGTTCCCCGGGGTAGAAGAGAATGAAGGAGAGGTCCTAGAGGTTCTGAGCTGGGGGAAATACCAACAACTTGCCCATAAATGGTAGGCTGAGGAGGAGGAGGAGTACCAGGCCTGGCGCAAAGCCTTTGACGAGAGGGAGCTATGTGCTAAGGCCCAGGCCTGCAAGGACCGCCAGACAAACCAGGCCCCGCTGAAGCAGTGCACAGTGTTAGCCTTCAAACCAAAGAAAGGTCGGGGTTTCATTAAAGAGCCAGGTCTGTATGCGGAGGTCTTTGTCAATAGGAGGGACGTGGAGTCCCACCTCTGGGAAGGACACCCGGACAGGGACCTTTACCCCAGCGATCGTGTTGTGTACACCAGACATCTTGCTGAAAAAGGGTGGTATGCTTTGAATGAAAAAGCACAGAGACACTGCCCCAAAGCTAATTAACCCAAAGGCACCAGTAGTGCCAAAGTAGCCACCACCACTACTACTTCCACTGTAACCCCCAGCTTGCACCGCCAAGACGAGAGTGTGCACCATAACCACCACTGAGACAGTAGTGGCAACCTCACCAGCTATTACGCGTACCCAGGCTACGCAAACTGAACTAATAACCATGTGCAGCTGCACTCAGACCCGCATAGTGGGAACTGATAAAATGTTCATCATACCTGGGATCAGGTTGGAACCCAATATGAGTGAGCATAGTGTCCAAGTGCTTCCAAAAGAACCATAAGACAAAATCTGAAAAGCAATATGACTGTGAATAAGTTAACTGTTTGAAAGTTCGTTTTACCTGACCATGGTTTTTGCACTAAAGGGTTTAAGCACTAAAGAGTTTAACTGTTTAAAGGACATTCGGATCATGGACAGTAAATGATTCACAAACTTTGTTGTACATAGTTGGCACCTATTTAGGTGCTTCCTACTGGTTCTACAAAGAAGCTTTTAAGAGACTGTTTCTAATATTACTGTGAAAGTTGCCTTGTTTTACAGAGACCTGAAGAAAAACCCATTTGGCACAGCAGGATTCCGGGTCTGGATATATGCCTTGTAGCCCACCTAAGGCCTACGTTGAGGGTGTAGGACGGGTCCCTCGCATCATTGCTGCTGGTCAGGAATGTTATTAATGGACTTGAATATTAATGTGATTGATACAATTGCATTGCCTCATCACTGAAAGAAGTTAGAAAAGTTGTAGAGAATTGAACCTGATATGCTAGAGAGTTTGATAGATTTGAATTTGCACTATTGACCAGTTAAATATATTGCACTTTGTTAAAGTGATATTTGAAGTTAGTCAGAACTGTACTTTATATGCCAGATAGTTAATGTAATGAATAAAAATGAAACAAACTTGGATCCAGATAGTGCTGAAGATTATAGTATGTCTAATGTTGCACTTTTGAATTAAACGGACTTGATACAGCATACCCGTAGGGGTGGTCGCTGTTTGTAGGGAAAGTTCTGCACTTTGAAGAAAATAAAGATAACGTTTGTTTTGCACTTTGAAGCCTTAAGAGATAGTATACCCGTAGAGGGTAATTGCCTTTCATAGTTATCATATTGTTTCCTATTTTCGGAACGTACGCATACTCTGCACATATGTTCTTTTAACATTCAAGCATCAACTCCTCCCATAATGGGATGCTCCAGATACATGAATTGACTTGTTTTACATGTTTACAGCATTTAAAAAAAAATTGTAGGTCTTTCTGCTAATCTGTATTGTTGTTCTTCTTTTCCCAGTCCGGGAGTACTGGATTTAACGGGGGGGGGAGTGTGATGCCCCAGGGTCCTGGTCATCACAGTAGCATTGCTTTCCTCACAGGGAGAGTGATGTTACGTTGGAAGCGATGAAGGATCTCTTTTATCAGGTAACCACCATACACACGACATGTTCACCCTCCAGGCCACAAGGGAAAGCTTTTGATCCTATTCCTAAGTGACTCTCCTATATATAGTGGTTTGGAGGGAAACAGAGGTCAGATTGTCTGAGAGGCAGGAGAGAGCAAACCGACATAGTGTGTCAGATGGTCTGAAGAGGCCGTGTAGTGTGAAGTACTACAGCTCCTAAAGAAAGAGACATACAGAAGGAAAGGACATTGTTCAGTGAGCGTGCAGGTGAGCGAAGCACAGGAGAGGAGACTTCAGGAGAGACCAGCTACGAGCAGGCTGCCTCCCTTTGACGTGCAGATTACCGGTAGCCGGACCACCGAGGTTGTTAGGGACTCTAAGACTTACATCAGAGACCGGCAGGACAGCTGAACCGCAAGCTACCTGTCCGCCACACACACCTGAGACACAGTAACACATAGAGCCCGGGGCGTGATAGAGTCCCTGTAAAAAGGCTCAAGTTACCTGCCATACAGGTATTGTCCTAACCTATATGGGGAACAGAGAGAAGAACTGTGAGGACCTTATCTGAAGCCATAGGCAGTAAGAGACTACAAAACCACCACGCCAGAGGAAGGCTTTTAACTCCACCTGGTAAAGGGGACTCTGGATTCGTTTCCAAGCCGGCTGGACCCTGCCTGCCCTGTGATCTGGTGCCCTGGACTGTGGCTGCCTGAAGTCTTCAGTAAACCAGGTAAAGAGACTGAAAACCTGTGTCCTCGTTCTTTACTGCACCATTCACCATCTTCCATCTACACACCAGGAGCCCTGGGTATACATTTCACCTGTGGGAAGTTGTACCATCTAGCTGCCATAACATCACCTCAGAGAACCCCTTAAAGCAGCGTCGATCCCTACTGACCGAATTCCACAGGTGGCGTCACGAATATAAACTTTATTCAAATTCCCCTTTTACATGAGTGCCCAGGGCCACGGGCCGGGTCGCCACGTGACATCCCCCTGTGAACACCGGACCGGGTACCCCACGGCCCTGGTGGGTGACTCACATACTCTGTGACCTGTGCGGAGGTCTCCATGTAGGGAGGGAAGGAAGAGCTGTGACCATCAATGTCAATGGTGGATCCTGCGCTGTGTTGGTGGAACCTTATTATTGCAGAACATACTGATGGCTTTGGTTACGGAACAATTTCTAAACTACTGAAGGTTCCAGTGAGCAGTATTGGGGCAGTAGAGTAGCTATCGGGGAAGCAGAGGGTGCGGTCACCCCAGGTCCCGCCCTCTGAAAGGCCTACCCGGAGCACGCCGGTACAGTTAAACTCTGCAGTAGAGCAAGGAGACCCGATCTGTACACTGCAGGTCGATGTAAGCCTGCGCTCTACAGAACAGCAGGCTTAAATCGCATGGACGATGCAGAGGGTCGACATAATCTGTACCCCGGAGCAATGACATCGCCTTGTTGCTCCGCTCACACATTGGTCCTGTCTGCTGCGGACTACTTAGGATACATGTGAAAACAGAACACATGAGCTGCGCGCACAGTGAACAAGCCCGTAGAGACATGTTCACACCACCAAGAGACTTGAAAACACAAAAAAGCACGGTAAAACCAAAAACACTCTGTTGCAAAAAAATCACAGTGGACAGCAAGTGCTAGTAAAAAGATGGAAAAAACGGTATTTAGTTGATACATTTTTTGCAAAAAATGTATATTAAGCTGCTCTACCAAACGTCAAGGTATACCCATATCAGAGCAGTCCTAACTAATGTATGTAATCCCTATCTGATGTATTTAAAACCTGGTCATATGTATAATACCTGTATGAGCAGGATTCAGAAAAGGAATGTCCATGTGGACACGCTGGACAGAACAGCTCCTGTGCGCACAGCTCAAAAAAGAGGGGTGTTCTGTTTTCACAAACGGTAATTGTTTTCTTGTGTCCACAAGACTGGGGAGGCCTCCACCCCTCTTTTTTGAGCTGTGCGCACAGGAGCCGTTCTGTCCAGTGTGTCCACATGGACATTCCTTTTCTGAATCCTGCTCATACAGGTATTATACATATGACCAGGTTTTAAATACATCAGATAGGGATTACATACATTAGTTAGGACTGCTCTGATATGGGTATACCTTGACGTTTGGTAGAGCGGCTTAATGTACATTTTTTGTAAAAAGCGTATCAACCAAATACCCTGTTTTTTCCATCTTTTTACTAGCACTTGCTGTCCACTGTGATTTTTTTGCAACAGAGTGTTTTTGGTTTTACTGTGCTTTTTTGTGTTTTCAAGTCTCTTGGTGGTGTGAACATGTCTCTACGGGCTTGTTCACTGTGCGCGCAGCTCATGTGTTCTGTTTTCACATAATTGTTTTCTTGTGTCCACAAGACTGCGGAGGCCTCCACCCCTCTTTTTTGAGCTGTTGCACAGGAGCCGTTCTGTCCAGCGTGTCCACATGAACATTCCTTTTCTGAATCCTGCTCATACAGGTATTATACATATGACCAGGTTTTAAATACATCAGATAGGGATTACATACATTAGTTAGGACTGCTCTGATATGGGTATACCTTGACGTTTGGTAGAGCGGCTTAATATACATTTTTTGCAAAAAACGTATCAACCAAATACCCTGCTTTTTCCATCTTTTTACTAGCACTTGCTGTCCACTGCGATTTTTTTGCAACAGAGTGTTTTTGGTTTTACTGTGCTTTTTTGTGTTTTCAAGTCTACTTAGGATACATGGTCAGGTTAGTGTAAGATGTATTTCTCTAGTCACCTTCCACGACAGCCATGTCGGATTGGAGGTTGTCTTCCCCGCCCTAATAGGAGACAGGAACACAAAGAAGTTAAATACCCCTCCCCTCCCTGCAACCACCAGTGTTTTCCTGTCCCCTGTGGAGCATGAAGAGGATCTGAGGGGGCTGCCGTGGCCAGCGATCAGAGCTCTACACACTACCTTTTCAAGCCGGGCAGCCGAGGTCGGGGGCTTTGTCTCTCCTCCTCCGGTGCTGCTCCCGTCTCCTAGTCTCGGCGTGACTCGCGATCTTCCCGCCTCTCCTGCGCCCCCTCCGGGGGTAAAGCGAGGCGGTGAGGTGCATGCCGGGGGCCTCCGGTAGCCCCCCGGTTTCCTCCTCCCTAGCCGCGCTCCGGTGTGGTCCGCGGTCGGGGCATGCTGGGGGAGGGTGGCGCACGTCTTGGCGCTGTGGTGCCTCACTTCCGGTGGGACGCGCGTCACTTCCCGTCTCTTCCTGTGCGCCAGCCTGTGGTTTTTCAGCGGGCAGTATTACTGGGGCGTTCCGGGAAGGATTCCCCTCAATTGGGCCAGGATTGGAGGAGGAGCAGAGATGACGCTGACCCACGATCCCCTTTAAAGATCCTGGTGGGGAAGACACCAGGTAAGGCCTCTCTGATACTGACTGTGGATGGACATGGACGGTGACAAAACCCCTTGCTCTGCTTCTGCAGAATCCAGCGTACCCCCCTCCTATTGTATGCAGCAGGTGTTGGCCCCGGCTATCCTATATACATGCTTACAAGCAACTTAGTCTGCCCTTTTTCTTTCTTATAGGGAGAAGATGTCTGTGACCCTAGAAGGACAAGCCGCAAGTGTAAAGTGTGTGCAGCCAGACTCCCATCTACATATGGGAAAAAGCTCTGCCAGTCTTGTACAGATGAGGTCCTACGCACTGAGCAGCCCTCTCTTCTGGATAGCATAAGATCCCTCATTAAACAAGAGGTCCAGTCTTCCATGGCTACCCTCTCCCAGATCCCGGTGCCTCAACCACCTCCTCCTAAGAATAGGAAAACGGCCCCAGTAGAGTCCGACTTAGACTCTGGGGAGATTCAATCCTCGGGTTCGGGGGAAGTTTGGGAGAATGAGGGCTCCACTTCCACCACCACCCCTAAATCAGAGAACAAGAAAAATTACTTTAATTCTGAGGATATGGGTGACCTAGTCGGTATACTGTAGTAAGAGGCACCATGGGAGTGGAGAATGAGGAAAATTAACTTACGGTACAGGACGAGATGTTTGAGGGTCTAAAGCCCAAAGATCAAAAAGGTTTTCCTGTACATAAAAATATACAGAATCTAATTCTACACAAATGGGGCCTCCCTGAAAAAGGTCTTAGTATCCCTTCAGAACTAAAAAAAAGTTTCCCCTTGGACTGAGATAACTCCTTATGGGAAACCCCAAAAGTGGATGTACAAGTGTCCAGGGTAACTAAAAAAAACAGCCCTCAAAGATCCAATGGATCGAAAGATAGAGAGCTTGTTAAGAAAGAACTGGGACACCTCCACAAATTTACTAAAAACTAACATAGCCTTCACACGCGTGGCCAGATCTCTGTTCATCTGGTTACGCAAACTTGAGGATCATTTGACACAGGGTACCCCAAGAGAGGAGACCTTAGACTCCCTACCCCTGCTACAAAAAGCAACAGGGTTCCTAGCCGACGCCTCTGCTGAGTCTGTCCGAGTAGCCGCAAAGCTGCCGTCCTCTCCAACTCATCTAGGAGAGCACTCTGGCTAAAAAATCCTGGGAGGTTCTCCTGGACTCGAAAGAAAGGACATCATTTCTACCCAGGGATTGTCAGATCGACCTTGTCCGCAAAATAACCAGATTCAGGGACCAGCGAGCACCGACCCTCAGGGAATCAATGTCTGTTCTGGGCTCAGGCTCACACGCGAACCCTTCAAGCCTACGTGCTTCTACATTCCGGGGAACGACAGATTCCATTAACTCAAAGAATTTTTCTCCCCGGCCACGTAAAATCGGACCTGAGGTGGTGGTTAGATTACCAAAATCTTCAGAGGGGGGTCAGCTGGGATCATCTTCCCCTGAAGACACTCCGCTCAGATACCAGCAGACGAGGCCGGGGGGCAGTGGTAGAGGGTTACCACTTTCAGCGACGATGGGCATCAAGCATCTGCAGCAGTTTCTCAAACCCAAGAGAACTAAAGGCTATGGAAGAAGCCCTAAAAGCGTTATCTGCGCTGATCCAAAATCACCATGTTCGTATCTACTCGGACAACATGACCACAGTAGCCTACCTGCGACACCAGGGAGGAACAAAGTATGCCAGTCTGAAGGAAATAGCAGCTAGAATTTTTTTCTGGGCAGAGAAAAACCTGTCAGTCACGGCGGTACATCTAAGAGGGTTAGACAATACTCAAGCAGACTTCCTCAGCCGTAAAGACATACATCCAGGAGAGTGGTGTCTCAACCAAACAGTGTTCATGTCCCTAACCTCGAGATGAGGAACTCCAGAGGTGGACCTGTTTGCCAACAAACAAAATGTGAAGGCGGAGACATTCTTCACCCTCTATCGCACGGATGGGTCCCAAGGAAAAGATGCGTTCTCGTAACCGTGGAGGTTCAACCTCACATATGCTTTTCCACCCATCCCCATGCTGACAAAGACACTACAAAAAATCAGAACAGACCGGGTCACCACAATCCTAATCGCTCCACTGTGGCCTGGGAGGAGCTGGTACAATGCCCTACTGGACATGACTCTAGAAGGTTCCTGGCTTCTACCTCAAAAAGTCGACCTCCTTCACCAAGGTCCTCTACTGCATCCGGACCTACACAAACTGAACCTGGCGACATGGTTGCTGAGGCCAGAATTTTAAGAGCCAAAGGACTCTCGGATAAAGTAATCCAAACCCTCCAAAAAAGCAGATAGCCAGTAACCAATGCCATCTATGCCAAGGTCTGGAAAAGGTTTACATCCTGGTGCACCCCAGACCCCTTCCATCCTAATATAGCACAGGTCTTAGACTTTTAACAGAAAGGTTTAGAAATGGGCCTTACCCCTAGCACACTCAAAGTGCAAGTATTTAGCCCTTAGCACCTTTTATGATCTAGACTTAGCCGGCCACTACTAGATCAAGCGCTTCATGACATCAGCATCCAGGATTCGTCCTAGACTCCGTAGTAAGGTGCCGCCTTGGGACCTCAATATCGTTCTTAACAGTCTAACCCAAGGTCCGTTTGAACCCCTGGAATCTATGACCATAAAATACTTAACCCTCAAAGCAGTTTTCTTAGTCGCAATCACTACGGCTAGACTTGTAGGAGAGTTACAGGCCCTGTCCATACAGGAACCTTATCTGATGTTCACTATGGATAGCATTATACTGAGACTAGATCAGTCCTTCCTACCTAAAGTAGTCTCAAATTTTCATAGGGATCAGGACATTGTGCTGCCCTCATTCTGCCAAAACCCCTCCAACCCTAAGGAAGAGACCTTCCACACCCTTGATGTCCACAGGGTGGTTCTATCTTACCTACGACAGACTGAAGCCTGGTGAATTGACCAAAATTTATTCATCCAGTTCTCAGGACGGAACAACGGCAAAAAGGCGGCAAAAAACACTATCGCAAATTGGATCAAACAGTCTATTTGCCTGGCTTACTCATCACAGAAACTTGATCCACCTGCTTCACTGAAGGCACATTCTACCCGGGCGATGGCAACATCATGGGCAGAGAGGGGGAATGCCTCATCGGAGCAGATATGCAGAGCCGCCACCTGGTCGTCCGTCCACACGACAGCACTAATTTCCCAATCTAATGTTTATTTATTGAATGATTCCTGCACTTTTGTGGTAATTATACATGCTACTGTGTCCAGGAAACACTGGCGGTGCAGGAAGGGGAGGGGTATTTAACCTCTTTGTGTTCCTGTCCCTTATTAGGGCGGGGAAGACAACCTCCGAAGTGGCTGTCGTGGAAGGTTCCTAGAAACTGAATTACCGGTAAGCCTAATTCTATTTTTATTTTATTAGTGCTCGTGGGACTACTGGGGTCCCTTCTTACAGTGGGCAGGCCATACATACAATGTAGGAGGGCTACTAGAATACTGGGGGTCATGCATACAGTGGGGGGGGGGGGGGGAGTTACAGGGGGCCATGAATACAATGTGTGGGGACTACTTTGGGGCCCTGCATACAATGTGGGGAAGCTACTGAGGGCCATGCATACAATGTGGGGGGTTGGCTACTGGGAGCCATGCATACAAAGAGGGGTAATTGGGGGGCCATGCATACAATGTCGGGGTGGCTTCTGGGGGCCATGCATACAATGCGGGAGGGCTACTGAGGGGCCATACATACAGTGTGCTGGCCCTACTTCTTTCAAGGTTTCCTCCATCTCTTACACCAGTTCCTGCACCCCTTACTGCTCCTCATCCGATGTGCTATCTTAGAGCAAGTCGTCTGCTTCGCTGGAAGCTCTGCAGCACTGCCTCAGCAAAGCAGCAACAGTTTCTGCCCCATATATTGCTCCTCACAGTATTTTGGGTACCATATAGTGCTCCATACAGTATAATGAGCCCCATATTTTACTCCATACAGAATAATAAGCCCCATATATTGCTCCATACAGTATTATGGGCACCACATAGCGCTCCATACTGAATAATAATAATACTATTATTATTATTAACATGCCCCATATATTGCTTGATACAGAATAATGATTCCCATATATTGCTCCATGCAGTATAATGTGCCCCATATAATACTCCATACAGCATAATGAGCCCCATACCTGTATATACATCATCAGCCCCACCCCACTGAGCCCTGCACCACCTGAATATATGCAGCGCCCCAGAGACCTGGTCGTTGCAGTATGGCACTCTGCCGCTAAGGGGAGTGGCGGTACGTCTGATGGCACTAAGGAGTTCTCCTGACCAGGTATCACCAGAACACATTACACTTCCCACTCCGGCCACTAGGGGGAGAAAAAGGCTTTATTTATTGGGCCACTCCTCACACTGGTAAAACTAGGGGCTGGGGAGGAAGTTAGTCAGAAGCTGACTGGGTTGGATTCAGGCAGCATCCCGTGGCAGGGGGTGTTGCAGGGAGAAAGCACAGGGGGGTCCCTGTCAGGCGTGGGAACCTGGCAGGTGCCTAGCGAATAGAATAGAACAACGTAACGGAACCGCGCCTGCACACCCTGCGGCGGTATCCTAAGGAAGAGACACGAAGGGAAGGATATTGTGGAACAGTGTAAACGAGATCAAGCACAAAGGAGAGCCAGTAAGAGTCGTGCCGAGAGAGAGAGGCAACATCTTACTGAGGCGCGTAGTCGGTGGCCGGAACACCATAGGAGTAACTGACTTCAGGCCTTACTTCAAACTCCGCTGGACAGTTAATTATAGGTTGGCTGTCTACCTTAAATTTCCTAAGAAGACATAGGGGGCAACATTGGGAGAGGGGCGTCTCTAGGGTCCCGGAAGACCTCCAAGCCTTCCCGTCATACGGGTGCGTCCTAGCCAAAATATACCTGGGGGATGAGAAACTAGTAACATCTGGAACTAAAGAGAACGAGAGAGAGCTGTAGAGAACGAACGAATGAGAACAGCAGTTGTGAGGACTATTCCGAATGCTCAGCAGGGTAGGACTACAACACACAGGCGCTAGTGGTAGGCAACGATTTCCATCTGCGAAAGAAACTCTGGATGTGCCCATCGGACCGGCCGGTCTCGGAGAGCCCTGTTAAACGTACTCTGGATTGAGGATCCTGAAGCCTTCAGTAAAGAGGTAAAGAGACTGCAACCTTGTGTCCTCGTTATTGACTGCACCTCACACCATCACCATCCATCTTACTGGGAAGCCCTAGGGACATACTTCACCTGTGGGAAGGTATACCATCCAGCTGCCATTCCATCACCCCAGTGGACCCCACAGCAGCGTCGGTCACCCTGACCGAACACCACAGGTGGCGTCATGAAACCCTGACAGACTGCTTCACTACTTTCATTGGACGCCCCTTAGCAGGGTCGCGGACCGGGTCTAGCCACCGTGACAGCCTCAGAACCGAACCAGAGAGGCCCGGTACCGAAACGCGTGGCCTTGTGTCTGGGGGCGATCCATATACATCAGCCCAAGCCCCCAGCACCTGTATATACATCAGACCAGCCCCTGTAGATATGTCAGCCCAGCCAGCCCCTGTGTATACATCAGCCGAACCACAGCCAGCCCCTGTATATACATCAGCCCAAGCCCCCAGCCCCTGTATATACATCAGCCCAGCCACAGCCAACCCCCAGCCCCTGTACACTGCATGCAGAATTATCAGGCAAGTTGTTTTTTGGATCATATGATACTTTTAAACATGTCCTACTCCAAGCTGTTCAGGCTTGAGAGCCAACTACCAATTAAGTAAATCTGGTGATGTGCATCTCTGTAATGAGGAGGGGTGTTGTCTAATGACATCAAAACCCCATATAAGGTGTGCTTAATTATTAGGCAACTTTCTTTCCTTTGGCAAAATGGGTCAGAAGAGAGATTTGAGGGGCTCTGAAAAGTCCAAAATTGTACGATGCCTTGCAGAGGGATGGAGCAGTGTTGAAATTGCCAAACTTTTGAAGCGTGATCACCGAAAATCAAGCGATTCATAGCAAATAGCCAACAGGGTCGCAAGAAGCGTGTTGGGCAAAAATGGCGCAAAATAACTGCCCATGAATTGAAGAAAATCAAGCGTGAAGCTGCCCAGATTCCATTTGCCACCAGTTTTGCCATATTTCAGAGCTGCAACGTTACTGGAGTAACAAAAAGCACAAGGTGTGCGATACTCAGGGACATGGCCAAGGTAAAGAAGGCTGAAAAATTACCACCTTTGAACAAGAAACATTATTATTATTATTATTATTATACATTTTTATAGCGCCATTTATTCCATGGCGCTTTACATGTGAATACGGGGCAAATATAGACAAATACATTAAACATGAGCAGATAACAAGGCACACGAGTACATAAGGAGGGAGGACCCTGCCCGCGAGGGCTCACAGTCTGCAGGGGGTGGGTGAGGATACACTAGGAGAGGGAAGAGCTGGCTGTGCGGCTGTTCAGTAGGTTGAGGATCACTGCAGGCTGTAGGCTTGTCGGAAGAGATGAGTCTTCAGGTTCTTTTTGAAGGTTTCTATGGTAGGCGCAAGTCTGATGTGTTGGGGTAGAGAGTTCCAGAAACATAAGATAAAACGTCAAGACTGGTCCAAAAAATATCTTAAGACTGACTTTTCAAAGGTTTTATGGACTGAAGAAATGAGAGTGACTCTTGATGGGTCAGATGGATGGGCCAGAGGCTGGATCAGTAAAGGGCAGAGAGCTGAACTCCGACTCAGATGCCAGCAAGGTGGAGGTGGGGGACTGGTATGGGCTGGTATCATCAAAGATGAACTTGTGGGACCTTTTTGGGTTGAGGGTGGAGTGAAGCTCAACTCCCAGATCTACTGCCAGTTTCTAGAAGACAACTTCTTCAAGCAGTGGTACAGGAAGAAGTCGGTATCGTTCAAGAAAAACATGATTTTCATGCAGGACAATGCTCCATCACATGCCTCCAACTACTCCACAGCGTGGCTGGCCAGTAAAGGTCTCAACGAAGAAAACATAATGACATGAACCCTTGTTCACCTGATCTGAACCCCACACAGAACCTGTGGTCCCTCATAAAATGTGAGATCTACAGGGAGGGAAAACAGTCCACCTCTCGGAGCAGTGTCTGGAGGCTGTGGTGGCTGCTGCACCAATGTTGGTCGTAAACAGATCAAGCTCCTGACAAAATCTATGGACGGAGGCTGCTGAGTGTCATCATAAAGAAAGGTGTCTATATTGGCCATTAATTTTTGGGGGGTTTTGTTTTTGCATGTCAGAAATGTTTATTTCTAAGTTTTGTGCAGTTATATTGGTTTACCTGGTGAAAATAAACAAGTGAGATGGGAATATATTTTGTTTACCTTGAATTGAGAATGAAAAATCTGTCTAGGAGGAGAAAGCAGATTTTTCTTATAAGATATGTTGCAAAGTTTCTTCTTTTCATATGTACTGTACATTTATAAAATAAAAATTAAAACTAATGTTTCTGCCAGTTTTTGATATAAACTGCACTTAAATAAAAAATATTAAAAAATGACAAATCACGGAGTGGGCCAGAAGCGATTTATTCCCCTCAGTTCCATCACCATTTGCAGTCCTGTACATTACGTTTTAGCGAGCAACGGGAACCATTCTGTATTTGATTTCTTTTTAATGGAAACAGTGGCCGTCCTTTAGCACTTATTTACATCATTTGCATGCAATCAGATTTCAGGACATTTTGCTTGGTTTCTGTGACAACAGAAAACTGCTGATGGCCAGACTTAAAATTCCTCCGAGGACTGAGCCTCGAGACAATAGAACAACAGCAGCGCTCATGAGCTGAGCAGATACGTAGGCACCCATCCATTAAGACTTATATTGCGTACACCAATTCTTAATAAAGGGAGCGCTGGAGTAAGATTTGCCAAAGAGGTATGTGCCACGTTATTGAATCTGGCGCACCTTTCAACCATCATGCTCCAGAAATGTGCACCTCCTTCCTGCTCACGGTCTGCCTACCGTTCCCAAATTTGGCCTGGACTGATGTAAAAACTCCCAAAGTTGTCAAAATTTTCCTCAACTTTTTTCAAGACGTTTGATGCCAGAATTCTGCCAAAAATTGCTTAAGAAATCATCCCCTTAGATTTTAGAAGTGGGTATATTCAAATGTGGCAGATTTATTACAGAAATTACCGCAACTGAAAATTTATGTCCTACACGCCTTTTGCCAAAACGCGTAAGCTAAACAATAACACCAAAACAATATATTAAAAGGAACTTGTCAGCCTGACAAATGCTATTTACCTCATGATGATTGCCTGAATACTCAGGTGGAGACCCAGTGCCTGAGCCTGTCTATCAGGCATGGGGTTAGAAACGTGCTCCAGGTTGCCATTGCAACACAATATGCAGAGGAACATATAGCCAAAGGCCAGAAAAACATGTAACAGCCAGTGTGCTGCATCCACCCTTCTTCTATCCATTACACATTGACAAAATGGGCATCTGCATGAGGCTAACATCCTAAAAAGCCTAGTCATGTAGCCATACAGCTTTGGGGGATACACATACACTTATGTTTCTCTTTCTCGTTCTCCCTCTCTCTCCAAAACATCTTCCACCAAACGCAAGAGCTACACCACCACAGCAAGCAGACCTTGACTACCTCTTCCATGGCCATTTCTTAACGCTTCCAAAGCATTCTCGATGACTTCTTGAAGGACACCACATATCAATTACATTGTCATTTAGACAACCATCATGCTCGTCACGTTCACCTATTTCCAAATCTGTGTCGCCCACAAATGCCACTCTTTCTAACTTCTAAAAAAGCCACTCGATTCCTTGTTGACCTTAATATGAGTTCTGAACATCATGATGGAACAAGTGAGCCTCCACTGTTTCCAGGATGCTCAACCAGACATGGAACGTAGTTCTGGTATATGATGTTTGTATGGCTCTGACAAATTTCCAGAAGGATGGGCTCCAATTGTGACACCCACCGCCCTACTTTTAGAACAAGGATGTCATGCTTTGCCCAATTGTTCATATTCCTGGAGCTTCCTATGATGTACCTTGGAATCGGAGCATAGCGATCTTCAGCTGGATGAAAAAGAACATGCCCATTGGATCGCATATCTGCCCTCAAGGCATCAAGCCCTATCATTCAAACCAAGCCTAAATAAGGAGATAGAAGACATGCCATATCAATTCTGCAACATTAATGGGACATACAGATGTAACCTAAGATATTTCCATGCGCCGCACCTTATTGAGACCCCATTAAACTGCTTCTATATGCACAATGACTGAGAAGGGCTGTGTTCATCATTAATGCCCCTTCCTTCAAACCCCTGAAAGTCCTAATCAAAAAATTTCCTCTTTTAAAGGAAATATCCACCTTTATGTCTCAATAGACAGAGTAGAGTTCCAGTAGCCCCTACCCAGAAATCTCGAAAGCCATCGGACTGAGCTACCACACTTCAGGAGCTGCAAGTAACAGTACACACCTGCCTATGCCTAAATAGTCAGTCTTTGACTTTGAAAAAAAAAATTACAACCGGACGTCGTAAAGATTGAACTGCTCTTACAACAGACTCGGAGGACTTAATGTATTAGGGGACATACTGTACGTTTCCTTAGCCAATGGACTCAAGAAAATAAAAAAAGGGGGGGAAGGAAAACAGATAGCTTTGTAATAACTTATTATGGGTAACGTACAATGATGGAAGCCAGTTAGAAAGTCTGGAAAGACCATAAAATGCTATGAGATACCTGGAACAAGTCAGACATTTGGGGACAAAAGTTCAGATGTTGAGAAATTATCGATTTTAAAAACCCCTTTTGATCCGGGATTGCAGGGTATGAATTCAATATGATTCACCTTCTTTGGACCCCTCTTTTCTCTTGCCCCTCTTCATGGTCATGTTTCCCGTCAGATTATTTGACATTTTAGTTGTGAAACCTGTAGAAAATAGCGAGAGATCTACAACCGGGTATTGTCACGTCTAATTGTGGCTTGTGACTACTAATTCCGTCTAGGACATGATGACTGGTCTCGCCTCATAAATGAACGCACATGGGAATTTAATTAAGCGCACAACTTTATTGGATTTACATGTGTAAAAACCTTTAATCAAAAAATAATTTTCAGTACGTCGGTGAAATTCAGCTTCTCTTGTAATATTACAATGGAAGAGCTATGAGGCGGCGAAAGGCACTATGTTGGTTAGAGCATTGACGTTGTGGGGTTGAATCTCATCACCAGCTCCTTACTTCAGCTTTTAGCAAGTGGTCTCTTAATTTAATAGGGTCAAAAATTGCCCCTAAGTTAGATACATAAATTGAGTGATGCTGCATTAAAGGAATAGTCGACTGGTAAAAAAAAAACGTAAAAAAAAATTGCTGGAAAATAAATAAGGAGAAAACCATTATGGCTTGACGAAGGCCCTATGTGGCTGAAACATTGCATGTTCTTTGCTCTGTATGTGCTGTATCTTTAATAAAGCGATTAATCAGAGGAGAACATCTGGTGCCTTGGGTTTTGGACCCCAAGAAGAAAACTCCACTCTCCTCCAGGAACCTTGCATCTCCACTGTACTGGTGCCATTGTCCTGCGGCCACATTGTATTCAAGTCAGAAGAAACCGTCTCCTGGTTCTTGCTTCTGGCTGAGACGTTAACCGATTTGCAATGGTCATCAGGGAGGAAGCAGCAGTACAGAGTAGTAATTGGGTTCACGTAGGTGCAAATATTTTATTTTTAGCACCGTTATGGGCCCATTTTTTTTTAAGGTTTTGGGAAACCGCTTGAGAAGTGCCTCAAACGGCAATGAGGGTTCCCAAGAATCAATGCCCGTAAGCCTGCTTTGTGGTCATGTGGCGCACAGGATGATGAGGCTCACAGATGCCAACCAGTGCTAGTTGCAAGCTAATGGGTGGCAAAACCATAAAACCTTGCCCATCGCTAAAATGTCGTCGGCAAAATAAATCTTTTTCTACAAGTCCATTAAACTAATTGTCTGAAGTACAGGTCTAATCCACTTCCTGACAACCAGCCAATAGTTTATCAGGAGGATGAATCTCCATAGACTTTGTATCTATAGTCGTCATGGGTTTACCGCGACAGAGAGGAGCCAGAAGACTGCAGTGTCTGATTTTTCCTACTCCTGCATTGATTAGAACCTTTTCACCCTCATTTTAAAAGAGCATATTAGCAGTACAGGAGTTAATCTGCTCAGTTGAGAGCTCCTGGAAGCTTTCCTGCATTAAGGCTCTCAGCTGCTCATTGTTAGTCACTCCCATCTACTATATAATCTGGGCTCTGACTAACACTCATTGTCAGAGATAGCTTTTGCTGCATGACTGAAGGTTGTTGTTGAAGACGCTTGGTGGATTTATCTGTGACTGTTGCTAGGATTTAAGTGTGTGATAATTCCCTTTCTTCTAATTTGGTTTAACCTCATTCCCCGGTGTTTACCTCTGTTGTTTATGGGTGTATATTTGTATGATTGCTACTTTTCTTTATCCCTGTTCATATTATCTTGTTAGTCTGGTGGGTGTATTATGGTACACTACTACTCCCCTCTTCCCTGGGTGGTGGAAGGGTACAGACTGAGGGCGGATTCAGAAGCTAAGTTAAGGTACGTAGCCCCGGCATCTTCATCATCAGAAGTAATCCGGAGAACAGTCTGACAAAAAAAATATAGATACGTGGTCCATATGTGTTGCGTAGGCTTCAACAAGGAGGTGGCTGTGCTGAAGAGCGAGCCCACAGTTATCAGGCAATTATAACAAAACCTGTGAATATGCCATAAAGCTTCAGCTAGAAACCTACCCATCAATTGGATAAAAAGATTGTCTCCTTTTTCTTTTTTTTTTTAAATTTCTCTACACACCCTCCCTGGGTCCAACACTGGGCCTCGGTGGCTGTTGACTTCAGTGCACAAGTCACATCAGCTGTGCTGCAGAGAACTCAGCAGCTCAGTTGTCTGCAGCACAGTCAACGTCGTGTCAGCGCGGCGGACAAAAACAGACATCAAAATTAGCCATTGAGGCTCAGTGCCAGACCCAGGCAGGATATGTAAAGCCCAATTTTTTTCTTATTTACCGACTAAAGGCACTTATAGGAAACACTTTTCTGAAAGAAGAAAACCCTCTTTAAAAAATACTGCAATAAATTGCAAGAAAGTTTTACTGAATGTAAGGCTGCTTAATAAATGGAACTCTGCTAGACTAGATGTATGCGTTAGATAACAAGCTATTGATCTGATGCAATGCATAGAAGTAGACACTGTAACAGAAAGTACAGAGAAAACCAGGGAGAAAATAAGCTACCGTATATACTCGAGTATAAGCCGAGATTTTCAGCCCTCTTTTTTGGGTTGAAAGTCCCCCTCTTGGCTTATACTCGAGTCATACCCAGGGGTCGGCAGGGGAGGGGGAGCGGCAGCTGTCTAATAATACTCACCTGCTCCTGGCGCCATCCCTGCACATCCCTGGATCTCCGGGTGCCGGCAGCTTCTTCCTGTAGTGAGCGGTCACATGGTACCGCTCATTACAGTAATGAATATGGACCCGACTCCACTCCCATAGGGGTGGAGCCGCATATTCATTACTGTAATGAGCGGTACCATGTGACCGCTCACTACAGGAAGGAGCTGCCGGCAGCGGGGAACAGACGTGCAGGGACCGCACCAGGGGCAGGTGAGTATAACGCAGTGCGCGATATTCACCTGCTCTTCGTTTCACCGTCGGCGCCGCTGCGTCTTTCGCGTCCTGTGCAGTGACGGTCAGGTCAGAGGTTGCGGTGACGTGATTAGTGTGCACCGCCCTCTGCCTGAACGTCAGTGCAGAGGACGGGGAAGACACAGCGGTGGTCGGCGGTGGAACGGGGAGCAGGTGAATATAGTAAGTTCCGGGGGCCTGAGAGGTGAGTATGGAATTTTTTTTTTTTTTTTAATCGCAGCAACAGCATATGGGGCAAATGTCTGTATGGAGCATCTTATGGGGCCATGTGCAGCATTATATGGGGGCAAATGTCTGTATGGAGCATCTTATGGGGCCATGTGCAGCGTTATATGGGGCAAATATCTGTATAGGGCCATGTGCAGCATTATATGGGGCAAATATCTGTATGGGGCCATGTACAGCATTATATGGGGGCAAATATCTATATGGAGCATCTTATGAGGCTATGTGCAGCATTATATGGGGCAAATATCTGTATGGGGCCATGTGCAGCATTATATGGGGCAAATATCTGTATGGAGCATCTTATGGGGCCATGTGCAGCATTATATGGGGCAAATATCTGTATGGGGCCATGTGCAGCATTATATGGGCAAATATCTGTATGGAGCATCTTATGGGGCCATGTGCAGCATTATATGGGGCAAATATCTGTATGGGGCCATGTGCAGCATTATATGGGGCAAATATCTGTATGGGGCCATGTGCAGCATTATATGGGGCAAATATCTGTATGGAGCATCTTATGGGGCCATGTGCAGCATTATATGGGCAAATATCTGTATGGAGCATCTTATGGGGCCATGTGCAGCATTATATGGGGCAAATATCTGTATGGAGCATCTTATGTGGCCATGTGCAGCATTATATGGGCAAATATCTGTATGGAGCATCTTATGGGGCCATGTGCAGCATTATATGGGGCAAATATCTGTATGGGGCCATGTGCAGCATTATATGGGGCAAATATCTGTATGGGGCCATGTGCAGCATTATATGGGGCAAATATCTGTATGGGGCCATGTGCAGCATTATATGGGCAAATATCTGTATGGAGAATCTTATGGGGCCATGTGCAGCATTATATGGGGCAAATATCTGTATGGGGCCATGTGCAGCATTATATGGAGCAAATATCTGTATGGGGCCATGTGCAGCATTATATGGGGCAAATATCTGTATGGGGCCATGTGCAGCATTATATGGGGCAAATATCTGTATGGGGCCATGTGCAGCATTATATGGGCAAATATCTGTATGGAGCATCTTATGGGGCCATGTGCAGCATTATATGGGGCAAATATCTGTATGGGGCCATGTGCAGCATTATATGGGGCAAATATCTTTATGGGGCCATGTGCAGCATTATATGGGGCAAATATCTGTATGGGGCCATGTGCAGCATTATATGGGGCAAATATCTCTATGGAGCATCTTATGGGGCCATGTGCAGCATTATATGGGGCAAATATGTGTATGTGGCAATTTGCGGCATTATATGGGGCAAATATCTCTATGCAGCATCTTATGGGGCCATGTGCAGCATTATATGGGGCAAATATCTCTGGAGCATCTTATGGGGCCATAAGATTTTATTTTTTTATTACTATGAAAAAAATATTTTATATATTTTTTGCAATGATAAGAAAAAAAAAAACTTAAAAAAACAAAAGTTGGTTTGTTGCCATAGACCAATATCCATCCACCAGTTCCCAGGTCCTATTCACTCCATTTATTGAACTATTTACAGGAAATGGCCTAAAGACTTCCAACATTTCAGCATTAACCAAATTAAATCTGGAATTTTCATGATGCGCCTGACCAGCTTAGCTTTCTCAGGGGTCTTTGAGACATTTTATGTTATACATAGTTCAATAAACTGAGTGAGATTCAAGCTGCGGAAAGCTTTATGCAGTGGTGTTTTTTCCATTATATTCCAAAATCTTGAAGTGGTGGATGTTGTTGTGGACAAGGGTTGCACAACATTTTTTGGTCCAAGGGCAGCAATGCCAAACTGAACCAATCCCAAGGGCAGCAAAAGATGTAAAGGGGTATTTGCATGAATACATTACCAGAACGACTATCAGTACATGAACACATCACCAGAATGTGATGTGTTCATCCTTTCCTGTCCCTGACACTAGGAGGCGACCTAGCGCACCCTATTTCACAGGATACTTCTGAAGGTGAAGATATCGGGGCCACCATCCTTGCCTTCTCTCCTGAGTTAGCCCTCTGTCTGTCCTCTTTCCCCATCCAGGGAAGAGGGGCGCTACCATGCACCGCAGTACAGAAACCTGACAAACATGGCAACACAAAAGAGGGTTAACAGAAAACACCAGGCTCTTTTGAGTTCAGAATTTGTAGACAAGCTGGAGGCAGATGCAAATATGAAGCCCAGATAAAAAAAACTAGTAAATAAGGAGTATGTCACACTTGCTATGCCAGGTAACTAGTTTGCACCAAAAAGGAGCATGTTTGAAGATCTGTCCTACACTTCATAGCTGCCACTAGAGAGCGAGGGCAAGAATTGCCACCACAGAGAGGAGCATAGCGGCTTATTCATGTGAGTGAAGAGTCAATGAGGCAAAGTTTAGCCACCATAATAGCCTAGATTTGACCCCCCATCTAGTTATCAAGGAGACGTATTTATAACTGCTGTACAAGAAGCAACTTTACTGAAGCCTGAGGATGCAGAGAATTACCAAATACAGATACAGCCAGAGACAAGTTTCAATGAGTGAGAAACTGTAAAGCAGTAACTCAGTGATTAGCTCACAAGAGTGTTCATGTTACAAGACATGAGCTAGTGCAGAGTACTGCTGCAAAGATACGTGACTGTCAGAAGAGGCTGTGATCAGAACTGTGTATGTGAGCTGCACTGTAAAGGAGACAAACAGAATGTATCTGTGTGGAGGAAGTGCTGCTGAAGTGTTTGCCAGCAGACAATTTCAAGTACAAGCACAATCTTGTCATTGTTAGCCCAGTGCTGTATACTAGTAGCCACTGCTTCAAGCCTGTTAAATCTCAGCAAAATGTGGTACTCTTATCCCTTATCTCTCATCAATAAGATGTCTGCAAAAGATTTCCAAGAGTCGCCATCCCAATTTCATCAAGACTATTGGGACATCTACAGAGATAGAAGAAAGTAGACTGTAAAATCGCCTACGAATTCTAATCAGTTCTTAGAGCTACTCGGGACAATCTACCTGCCACATTCTTCATTAAACGGAATGACAATGTACCTAAGGGAGCTGATGATGTTTTAATGGGGGTTAGGGCAATCCACTTTTAAGGGTTCCTTGATGATAAACTGATTTATAGTAAAAATCCATCTGCTTGGAGTCCCAAAAATATGATCTATTTGTTGTAGAACTTAATAGCATGTGAATAATTTCCTAGCAGCTCCTCCACTGGTAAAATAAAGGATTGCACAGTTCTCATTAAGATCTATGAGCCTTCTGGAGGACCAGATAGTTCCTCTATTACACCGAGTGAGATAGTGTCTTTTTTAGATGCTTTTTACTTTGACTAATAAAGGGAAGTCCTTAAAAAAAAAAACCTCCTCCTACCTTAGAGTAAAAATGGGTCAGACTCATAGTCTTCAGGTCTGCTAAATCTTACCAACTCTGGTAGTTCCATAAGAACATATCAAAACAAAGAACTAATGAGGGGTGTGAATAAAATGGCTTGACATAGGGAGGGTCTTTTACTTATTATGTAGCTAAGAATTCTGCCATTTGCTATCATCTAAGAAACGCAAAAATGTATGCAATATTCATGCAGGGTATAAAATAAACAAGCACTCCAGATCTCATTGGAGATTTTTAGAAATCACAAACCTGTGTGTTTCTCTGTTCTCACCAGCCATAATCTCAGAACTTTTAAGCTGGAGTTTGGTGCTTATGTTAGAGCAGCCCCTATGTCATATTTTGAATAGGTGGATCAATGTAGATGTGGGAGAGCACACATCTAGATAAATCCTCTAGGAAACATGGGATCCAGTTGGATGAAACGCGTAAAGTGTTACATCCAAATCTTATGTGTTTCATCTACCTGAATCCAATGTTATGGTTTGACCAGATGACCCAAGGGTGTTCCACATCAAGAACATCAAACTGGTGGCCCATCATGGTCATGGCTTGGTTTTTTTTCATGACTCTTGGGCAATTCATCACCACGCTGTTTGCAATAAGTTAGTCTTTACCAACCATTATCCATGGTGATGAGACCTGTTATGACCTGGTGGTCAGGACAATAATGGACCTGGTGGTTAAGAGCACACGGAATGACCTGATAGTTACTGATAATAAAGGACGAGCTCTGAGACGTGGGAACTCTGCTGACCGCAATCCCTAATCCTATCACACACACTAGAAATAGCCGTGGATTGCTCCTAACGCTCCCTATGCAACTCGTCACAGCCTAAGGAACTAGCTAGCCCTGAAGATAGAAAAATAAAGCCTACCTTGCCTCAGAGAAATTCCCCAAAGGAAAAGGCAGCCCCCCACATATAATGACTGTGAGTAAAGATGAAAATACAAACACAGAGATGAAATAGATTTAGCAAAGTGAGGCCTGACTTACTGAACAGACTGAGGATAGGAAAGGTTGCTTTGCGGTCAGCACAAAAACCTACAAAAAGACCACGCAGAGGGCGCAAAAAGACCCTCCGCACCGACTCACGGTGCGGAGGCGCTCCCTCTGCGTCCCAGAGCTTCCAGCAAGCAAGACAACAATAAAAATAGCAAGCTGGACAGAAAAATAGCAAACCAAAGAAAATACAAGCAGGAACTTAGCTTCTGCTGGGAAGACAGGTCACAAGAACGATCCAGGAGTGAACTAGACCAATACCGGAACATTGACAGGTGGCATGGAGCAAAGATCTAAGTGGAGTTAAATAGAGCAGCCAGCTAACGAATTAACCTCGTCACCTGTGGAAGGAAACTCAGAAACACCCACCAGAGGAAGTCCAAGGACAGAACCAGCCGAAGTACCATTCATGACCACAGGAGGGAGCCCGACAGCAGAATTCACAACAGAGACCCAAGTCAGGCTGGACCATCTCACTGGTACCTAGACTTCTGTATGGTTTCGAAAGGATTTGTATCATAGTTTAAAATCGCCCGAATTAAATAATACAAAAGTTTGATATTTTTAATTGAACGTTCGTTAGATGGCTATACGACTTAATTGGCCAGCGTTGGACTCTACCGCTTACTTTTAGTAATTAGAACCGTTTTTCTGACTACTCATCGTCCGCAGCCTTTGTCCTATTGAGTTGACAGATCAACCTTTACTGGGGTCTAATAATAGAAGTGATATTTCTGTTCCATACTATTAATAGTATGGCTCGCTTATTTTTAGCTTTTGAGGGTCTGCCATGTCGCCGGAAGCTCGGTTTGTGTCTCCAATTAGTGTAACATTTCCTCTGTTAGTAGACGTGTTTGCAGAAACAACAGATCTAATTGATTGGGAAGGAAACGTCTTTTAACCCAAGACGTGTCCCCTCTGCAAAAAGTAGAAATGACAGATTCATTCTGGAGTGCACTCTAGACTCCAAGCTCCAGAGCCTCCAAGTAATATAAATATGGACTCCTTACACATAGTACTAACCGATCAATAAAATGCTGAACCACCGCCAATAGTGCAATAAGATGCCGCCATCTAACAGCATGCTATGATTAATGGAACGTGCATCGATTAGTTTAGCTTTGGATATGATCACTGGACAGTGAGATCACTTTCCATTATTAGCACACATGGGGTGACACATTGGAATGGATAACTCCACTTTGGAAGTATCGTCGATAAAATATTGGGAAATTGCTTACATGAAATTAGTAGTAAAGAATGTACAGCAACAGACTGTAAACTGCATCCCACAGGTATTCTATAAGGTGTTTATCAGTGGTGTAACTAGAGTCATCCGATGGGCCCTGGTGCAAAATTTGGACCTGGGCCCCCACCGTATGGTGGTCTGATGTATGTGTCCTTGTAGTGTTCTAGAACCTATAAAAATATGCACATTCGCACCCCAAGGTAATAATATTCCCCTTCCAGTAATAATGTCCCCCTCCTGGCACGTTCCTGAATTAATGTCCCCCATCCTGAGACTCTTTCTGTAATAATTCCCCCCTCCCATCCTATAAGATTATCTGACATCCTGGGCCCCTTCCTGGTATAATCTCCCTTATCCTGGGCCCCATCATGTATAATGCCCCCCATCCTGGGCCCCTTCCTGGTATAATGTCTCTGATCCTGAGCCCCTTACTGGTATAATGCCTCTTCCTGATATAATGCTCAATCTTAGACCTCTTCCTGGTATAATCTCTCTTATCCTGGGCCCCTTCATAGTATAATGTCTCTTATCCTGGCCCCTTACTGGTATAGTGCCCCTTCCTGATATAATTTCTCTTATCCTGGGTCCCTTCCTTGTATAATGTCCCTTATATTGGGCCCCTTCCTGATATAGTGTCCCCCATACTGGGCCCATTCCTGGTATAATGTCCCCCATCCTGGGCTTCTTGCAGTAATAAAGGCAATTTCCTGCCCTATTACTGTAATAATGTCCCACTGCATTCTGGGCCCCATTCTAGGCTCCTGACTAGTATAATGTCCCCATTCCTGGGCCTTGTAATATTTTCTACACATTTTTTATTTTGGTGTGATCAATATTTTTCTACTTTCTCTTTCCCTTTTGTCCACCACTTACTATATTAGGTTATACATCTGATTCTATACATATTATCATATACATCCATCTTCAAAAAAACAAACCTTAACCCAACTGCTATGCCCAGCTATCGCCCCATATCACTGCTGCCGTTTTCTTTAAAACTCCTTGAGCAGCATGTCCATGCTCATCTTTTCTCCCACCTCTCATCTAATTCTCTCCTTGACAACCTCCAATCTGGCTTCCGTCCCCACCACTCCCCTGACACTGCCCTGACCAAAATTGCTAATGACTTGAGTTCTCCATCCTCCTTCTCAACCTGTCTTCTGCCTTCGACACACAGTCAACCACTGCCTACTGCTACAGACCTTTACGACCGCACATTTAGCGTTTCCCACTCCCACACCACCTCCTCATCCCATCCTCTCTCTGTTGGTGTCCCAAAAGGTTCTGTCCTAGGGCCCCTACTTTTTTCCCAACTATACCCTTGGCCTGGGACAACTCATAAAGTTCTATGGCTTCCAGTACCACCTGTATGCTGATGACACTCAGATCTACCGCTCTGGCCCAGATGTCACCTCTCTGCTGTCCAGAATCCCAGAGTGTCTATCAGCCATATCCTCCTTCTTCACCTCTCGCTTCCTAAAACTCAATGCAAACAAAACCGAACTCATCATCTTTCCCCCATCTCGCGTATCCTTTCTATCTAACCTATCTATTATGGCAAACAGCATCACGCTCTCTCCCACACCTGTAATCCGCTGCCTCGGAGAAACTCTTGACTCTGCCCTGTCCTTCAAACCGTACATCCAACTCTTGCCACCTCTTGTTGCCTCCAACTCAAAAATATTTATTGCCAGAATCCGTCCCTTCCTCAGCCCTCAGTCTACCAAAACTCTTGTGCATGCCCTCATCATCTCCCGCCTCGATTACTGCAATACCGTCCTCTGTGGCCTCCTTGCTAACTCTCTTGCACCGCTCCAGTCTGTCCTCAACTCTGCTGCCCGGCTAATCCACCTCTCTCCTCACTGCTCCCCTGCTTCTCCCCTCTGCAAATCCCTCCACTGGCTCCCAATTCCCCAACGAATCCAGCTCAAACTACTAACACTGATCTACAAAGCCATCCACAACCTGTCCCCTCCCTATATCTCTGAACTAATCTCCCAATATCTTCTCTCACGTAATCTTCGATCCTCCCAAGACCTCCTACTCTCCTCCACACTTATTTGTTCCTCACACAAAACCCTCCAGGATTTCTCCAGAATATCCCCCATCCTCTGGAATTCCACGCCTCAACACGTCCGATTATCTATCACCCTCGGATCCTTCAGACCGAACCTGAAAACCCATCTCTTTGGGAAAGCCTACAGCCTGCAATAACCATGCTGCTGCCTCACAACCACCAGAGCTGCCGCCTCACCACCACCAGAGCTGCCGCCTCACCACCACCAGAGCTGCCACCTCACCACCACCCGAGCTGCCGCCACGACCACCCGAGCTGCCGCCTCACCACCACCAGAGCTGCCGCCTCACCACCACCAGAGCTGCCGCCACGACCACCCGAGCTGCCGCCTCACCACCACCAGAGCTGCCGCCACGACCACCCGAGCTGCCGCCTCACCACCACCAGAGCTGCCGCCTCACCACCACCAGAGCTGCCACACCCCCAACCTTCTGTTTCTTCCCCATTATCCCATAGAATGTAAGCCCGCAAGGACAGGGTCCTCTCCCCTCTGTTCCAGTCTGTCATTGTAAATTTGTGTACTGTAAACGATATCTATAACCCTGTATGTAACCCCTTTCTCATGTACAGCACCATGGAATTAATGGTGCTATATAAATAATAATATTTTTATATACTATTTTATGTATAGTCCTGATACGTGCACATGCTTTTATACAGTGCTACTGTTTGCCACTTTTTGTTCAATAAAGGGAATTTTACTTGAATATATTTTTTGTCTGGTATTTTATAAGGCTATGTTCACACTTTGCGGATTTTGCTGCGGATCCGCAGCGGATTTGACCGCTGTGGATCCGCAGCAGTTTCCCATGAGTTTACAGTACAATGAAAACCTATGGGAAACAAAAAACACTGTGCACATGCTGTGGAAAAAAACGCACGGAAACACATATCACTTCTTTTCTGCGGATTTTCACCTGCTCCAATAGGAAAATGCAGATGAAAATCTGCATAAGAAACCGCAGTAAAAACCGCGATAAATCCGCAGTAAAAACCGCTACGGGTTTTCACTGCAGATTTTGGAATTCCGCTGCGGAAAATTCCGCAGTGGAATCCGCAAAGTGTGAACATAGCCTTATAGTCCACTTTTCAGGGTGTTTTTTATTTTGATTTTCTTCTGTTGAGTGGTCTCCGCTCCCCTTCACAGAGCACCCGGAGCAATCACTATGTTGGTGTATATATGTATCTTTTAATTGAACTTTTTATGAGCGTGTGCCTACAAGTGTTTGTGGTGTGTTGACTCTACCATCCTCATCAGGTCTAAGAGATCTTTCTATTAATGTGTAAAGGTTGTATCCTGATATACAGATCCTTTTAAGAAAATGTACTTTATAAATATTTATGTAGTTAACCACAAGCACTGAGAAACAGGAATGCTGAGGTCAGCTTAGATTGCACCACACAGTGTGATGCCCAGGGTGTCCCCCTTGGCAGCATGGTGCCCCCATAGAATCATGCCCCTTCACACAATATAATACCACCATGTTATGATGTCTCACAGTGGCCGCACAAAGAACGCAAGAAACCACTGTGTTTATTTCACCAGTTCTCTGACATCACTGTGCGATCTCCCTGTACTGTGACATCACTATTCATATTATCCCTGTACTGTGACATCACTGTGTGTATTATCCCTGTACTGTGACATCACTGTGTGTATTATCCCTGTACTGTGACATCACTGTGTGTATTATCCCTGTACTGTGACATCACTGTGTGTATTATCCCTGTACGGTGACATCACTGTGTGTATTATCCCTGTACTGTGACATCACTGTGTGTATTATCCCTGTACTGTGACATCACTGTGTGTATTATCCCTGTACTGTGACATCACTGTGTTTATTATCCCTGTGCTGTGACATCACTGTGTGTATTATCCCTGTACTGTAACATCACTGTGTGTATTATCTGTTGTGAAAGGCAATTCAGTACCACAATGGACATAGCGGTCAGAGCACATACAGTGATCTGACAATAACCCAAAATCATAGAACGAGCTCTGAGACGTGGGAACTCTGCAGACCGCAATCCCTAATCCTCTCCAAACAACACTAGAGGCAGCCGTGGATTGCGCCTAACTCTGCCTATGCAACTCGGCACAGCCTGAGAAACTAACTAGCCTGAAGATAGAAAATAAGCCTACCTTGCCTCAGAGAAATACCCCAAAGGAAAAGGCAGCCCCCCACATATAATGACTGTGAGTTAAGATGAAAAGACAAACGTAGAGATGAAATAGATTCAGCAAAGTGAGGCCCGACTTTCTTAACAGAGCGAGGATAGAAAGGTAACTTTGCGGTCTACACAAAACCCTAAAGAAAACCACGCAAAGGGGGCAAAAAGACCCTCCGTACCGAACTAACGGCACGGAGGTACACCCTTTGCGTCCCAGAGTTTCCAGCAACAAATTAGACAAGCTAGACAGAAAAAATAGCAAACAAATAGCAAAGAAGAACTTAGCTATGCAGAGCAGCAGGCCACAGGAATGATCCAGGGAAAAGCAAGTCCAACACTGGAACATTGACAGGAAGCCAGGATCAAAGCATTAGGTGGAGTTAAGTAGAGAAGCACCTAACGACCTCACCAGATCACCTGAGGGAGGAAACTCAGAAGCCGCAGTACCACTTCCCTCCACCAACAGAAGCTCACAGAGAGAATCAGCCGAAGTACCACTTGTGACCACAGGAGGGAGCTCTGCCACAGAATTCACAACAGTACCCCCCCCCCTTGAGGAGGGGTCACCGAACCCTCACCAGAGCCCCCAGGCCGACCAGGATGAAAGGCACGAACAAGATCGGGAGCATGGACATCAGAGGCAAAAACCCAGGAATTATCTTCCTGAGCATAACCCTTCCATTTAACCAGATACTGGAGTTTCCGTCTAGAAACAAGAGAATCCAAAATCTTCTCCACAATATACTTCAATTCCCCCTCCACCAAAACCGGGGCAGGAGGATCAACAGATGGAACCATAGGTGCCACGTATCTCCGCAACGATGACCCATGGAATACGTTATGTATGGAAAAAGAATCCGGAAGGGTCAGACGAAAAGACACAGGATTAAGAACCTCAGAAATCCTATACGGACCAATGAAACGAGGTTTAAACTTAGGAGAGGAAACCTTCATAGGAATATGACGAGAAGATAACCAAACCAGATCCCCAACACGAAGTCGGGGACCCACACGGCGTCTGCGATTAGCGAAACGTTGAGCCTTCTCCTGGGACAAGGTCAAATTGTCCACTACATGAGTCCAAATCTGCTGCAACCTGTCCACCACAGTATCCACACCAGGACAGTCCGAAGACTCAACCTGTCCTGAAGAGAAACGAGGATGGAACCCAGAATTGCAGAAAAATGGCGAAACCAAGGTAGCCGAGCTGGCCCGATTATTAAGGGCGAACTCAGCCAAAGGCAAAAAGGACACCCCGTCATCCTGATCGGCAGAAACAAAGCATCTCAGATATGTTTCCAAGGTCTGATTGGTTCGTTCGATCTGGCCATTAGTCTGAGGATGGAAAGCCGAGGATAAAGACAAGTCAATGCCCATCCTAGCACAAAAGGCTCGCCAAAACCTCGAAACAAACTGGGAACCTCTGTCAGAAACGATATTCTCTGGAATGCCATGTAAACGAACCACATGCTGGAAGAACAATGGCACCAAATCAGAGGAGGAAGGCAATTTAGACAAGGGTACCAGATGGACCATCTTAGAAAAGCGATCACAGACCACCCAAATGACTGACATCTTTTGAGAAACGGGAAGATCAGAAATAAAATCCATAGAGATATGTGTCCAAGGCCTCTTCGGGACCGGCAAGGGCAAAAGCAACCCACTGGCACGAGAACAGCAGGGCTTAGCCCGAGCACAAATCCCACAGGACTGCACAAAAGCACGCACATCCCGCGACAGAGACGGCCACCAAAAGGATCTAGCCACTATCTCTCTGGTACCAAAGATTCCAGGATGACCAGCCAACACCGAACAATGAACCTCAGAGATAACTTTATTGGTCCACCTATCAGGGACAAACAGTCTCTCCGCTGGACAACGATCAGGTTTATTAGCCTGAAATTTTTGCAGCACCCGCCGCAAATCAGGGGAGATGGCAGACACAATTACTCCTTCCTTGAGGATACCCGCCGGCTCAGACAAACCCGGAGAGTCGGGCACAAAACTCCTAGACAGAGCATCCGCCTTCACATTTTTAGAGCCCGGAAGGTACGAAATCACAAAGTCAAAACGGGCAAAAAACAGCGACCAACGAGCCTGTCTAGGATTCAACCGCTTAGCAGACTAGATAAGTCAAGTTCTTATGATCAGTCAATACCACCACGCGATGCTTAGCTCCTTCAAGCCAATGACGCCACTCCTCGAATGCCCACTTCATGGCCAGCAACTCTCGGTTGCCCATATCATAATTTTGCTCAGCAGGCGAAAACTTCCTGGAAAAAAAAGCGCATGGTTTCATCACTGAGCAATCAGAACCTCTCTGCGACAAAACAGCCCCTGCTCCAATCTCAGAAGCATCAACCTCGACCTGGAACGGAAGAGAAACATCAGGTTGACAACACAGGGGCAGAAGAAAAACGACGCTTCAACTCTTGAAAAGCTTCCACAGCAGCAGAAGACCAATTGACCAAATCAGCACCCTTCTTGGTCAAATCGGTCAATGGTTTGGCAATACTAGAAAAATTGCAGATGAAGCGACGATAAAAATTAGCAAAGCCCAGGAACTTTTGCAGACTTTTCAGAGATGTCGGCTGAGTCCAATCATGGATGGCTTGGACCTTAACAGGATCCATCTCGATAGTAGAAGAGGAAAAGATGAACCCCAAAAATGAAACCTTCTGCACACCAAAGAGACACTTTGATCCCTTCACAAACAAAGAATTAGCACGCAGGACCTGAAAAACTGTTCTGACCTGCTTCACATGAGACTTCCAATCATCTGAGAAGATCAAAATGTCATCCAAGTACACAATCAGGAATTTATCCAGGTACTCTCGGAAGATGTCATGCATAAAGGACTGAAACACTGATGGAGCATTGGCAAGTCCGAATGGCATCACTAGATACTCAAAATGACCCTTGGGCGTATTAAATGCAGTTTTCCATTCATCTCCTCGCCTGATTCGCACCAGATTATACGCACCACGAAGATCTATCTTGGTGAACCAACTAGCCCCCTTAATCCGAGCAAACAAATCAGATAACAATGGCAAGGGGTACTGAAATTTAACCGTGATCTTATTTAGAAGGCGGTAATCTATACAAGGTCTCAGCGAACCATCCTTCTTGGCTACAAAAAAGAACCCTGCTCCTAATGGTGACGATGACGGGCGAATATGCCCCTTCTCCAGGGATTCCTTCACATAACTGCGCATAGCGGCGTGCTCAGGCACGGACAAATTAAACAGTCGACCTTTTGGGAATTTACTACCAGGAATCAAATTGATAGCACAATCACAATCCCTATGCGGAGGTAGGGCATCGGACTTGGGCTCATCAAATACATCCCGGTAATCAGACAAGAACTCTGGAACCTCAGAAGGGGTGGATGACGAAATTGACAGAAATGGAACATCACCATGTACCCCCTGACAACCCCAGCTGGACACCGACATGGATTTCCAATCTAATACTGGATTATGGGCTTGTAGCCATGGCAACCCCAACACGACCACATCATGCAGATTATGCAACACCAGAAAGCGAATAACCTCCTGATGTGCAGGAGCCATGCACATGGTCAGCTGGGTCCAGTATTGAGGCTTATTCTTGGCCAAAGGCGTGGCATCAATTCCTCTCAATGGAATAGGACACTGCAAGGGCTCTAAGAGAAACCCACAACGCTTAGCATACTCCAAGTCCATCAAATTCAGGGCAGTGCCTGAATCCACAAATGCCATGACAGAATACGATGACAAAGAACAGATCAAGGTAACGGACAGAAGAAATTTTGACTGTACCGTACCAATGGTGGCAGACCTAGCGAACCGCTTAGTGCGCTTAGGACAATCAGAGATAGCATGAGTGGAATCACCACAGTAGAAACACAGCCCATTCAGACGTCTGTGTTCTTGCCGTTCAACTCTGGTCAAAGTCCTATCGCACTGCATAGGCTCAGGTTTAAGCTCAGGTAATACCGCCAAATGGTGCACAGATTTACGCTCACGCAAGCGTCGACCGATCTGAATGGCCAAAGACATAGACTCATTCAAACCAGCAGGCATAGGAAATCCTACCATGACATCCTTAAGGGCTTCAGAGAGACCCTTTCTGAACATAGCTGCCAGCGCAGATTCATTCCATTGAGTGAGCACGGACCACTTTCTAAATTTCTGACAATATACCTCTATCTCATCCTGACCCTGACAAAGAGCCAGCAAATTTTTCTCTGCCTGATCCACTGAATTAGGTTCATCGTACAGCAATCCGAGCGCCAGGAAAAACGCATCGATATTACTCAATGCAGGATCTCCTGGCGCAAGAGAAAATGCCCAGTCCTGAGGGTCGCCGCGCAAAAAAGAAATAACAATCAAAACCTGTTGAACTGGATCACCAGAGGAGCGAGGTTTCAAGGCCAGAAATAATTTACAATTATTTTTGAAACTCAGAAACTTAGTTCTATCTCCAAAAAACAAATCAGGAATAGGAATTCTTGGTTCTAACATAGATTTCTGATCAATAGTGTCTTGAATCTTTTGTACTCTTGCCGAGAGCTGATCCACAAATGCAGACAGACTTCTAATGTCCATCGCTACACCTGTGTACTGAACCACCCAAATGTCTAGGGGAAAAAAAAGGCAAAACACAGTGCAAAGAAAAAAAAATGGTCTCAGAACTTCTCCTTTCCCTCTATTGAGAATCATTAGTACTTTTGGCTTCCTGTACTGTTGTGAAAGGCAATTCAGTACCACAATGGACATAGCGGTCAGAGCACATACAGTGATCTGACAATAACCCAAAATCATAGAACGAGCTCTGAGACGTGGGAACTCTGCAGACCGCAATCCCTAATCCTCTCCAAACAACACTAGAGGCAGCCGTGGATTGCGCCTAACTCTGCCTATGCAACTCGGCACAGCCTGAGAAACTAACTAGCCTGAAGATAGAAAATAAGCCTACCTTGCCTCAGAGAAATACCCCAAAGGAAAAGGCAGCCCCCCACATATAATGACTGTGAGTTAAGATGAAAAGACAAACGTAGAGATGAAATAGATTCAGCAAAGTGAGGCCCGACTTTCTTAACAGAGCGAGGATAGAAAGATAACTTTGCGGTCTACACAAAACCCTAAAGAAAACCACGCAAAGGGGGCAAAAAGACCCTCCGTACCGAACTAACGGCACGGAGGTACACCCTTTGCGTCCCAGAGCTTCCAGCAACAAATTAGACAAGCTGGACAGAAAAAATAGCAAACAAATAGCAAAGAAGAACTTAGCTATGCAGAGCAGCAGGCCACAGGAATGATCCAGGGAAAAGCAAGTCCAACACTGGAACATTGACAGGAAGCCAGGATCAAAGCATTAGGTGGAGTTAAGTAGAGAAGCACCTAACGACCTCACCAGATCACCTGAGGGAGGAAACTCAGAAGCCGCAGTACCACTTCCCTCCACCAACAGAAGCTCACAGAGAGAATCAGCCGAAGTACCACTTGTGACCACAGGAGGGAGCTCTGCCACAGAATTCACAACAATTATCCCTGTACTGTGACATCACTGTGTGTATTATCCCTGTACTGTGACATCACTGTGTGTATTATCCCTGTACTGTGACATCACCGTGTATATTATCCCTGTACTGTGACATCACTGTGTGTATTATCCCTGTACTGTGACATCACTGTGTTTATTATCTCTGTACTGTGACATCACTGTGTGTATTATCCCTGTAATGTGACATCACTGTGTGTATTATCCCTGTACTGGGACATCACTGTGTTTATTATCCCTGTACTGTGACATCACTGTGTGTATTATCCCTGTACTGTGACATCACTGTGTGTATTATCCCGGTATTGTGACATCACTGTGTGCATTATCCCTGTACTGTGACATCACTGTGTGCATTATCCCTGTAATGTGACATCACTGTGTGTATTATCCCTGTACTGTGACATCACTGTGTGTATTATCCCTGTACTGTGACATCTCAGTTTTTAACATCTCATTGTGTTGATAATTCTTGTCTGATGACCACAATTGTTAGTGACAATATTGATGGTGACAGGATAGCCACACACTGCAGTTTATTTATGTGTCAGCGGGAATAGATTTCCCAGACTCCTCCTTTTATAGAGCGGGGGTGTTAGCTATATGCAATGACATGACAGCCTGTTAAATGAAGCCGATGTGTGAGCACACCTGTCATGCAGTTCCACCATGTTCACAACATCTAATGCAACACATAGAATTTATACATTTAAAGGGACAGAGAAACAGGATTAGAAAGAAACTAACATTTCCCAATTTTTTTGGTCCTGCCATATTTCTAGCATACTGTAGCTTTGTGCGATCTGTGTCTGAGAATCTCCCTCTTCCCGTTGGCGGATTAGTAATTTGAATTTTGGTATAATTTTTCCTTTTCTGTAAGAGAACCTCTCATTACATGCACTGACTTCATAGTAAGACTGTGGAGGACAAGCTGAAGAAGCAGAGCTACAGCAGCCTGAACCAATGATAAGGCAGGAGGTGGATTTCGGACCACCGCGGGTGCCCTGTAGGCCCCCCAAAAGACCCCTCATACAGGTGAACACAGTGTAGCTACTCCAGTGGGGGCAGTTTTACCTCTATCATCCATCACATTTCTACACGTACCTGCTAATGGTACCCTTGGAGTGCCCCCCATTTTTAACAGCGGAGTTATTTAGATAGCAATAGACCACCGTGAATTGTTACTCGCCTCTCCTGGATCCAGCATCATCCTCCTGCCAACTGCTTTCTCGGCTCCTTAGGCGGCGGTCCACAGCTTGAGTATTCCAGTAGTTGGCCTCCTCACTGCTGCTTTGGAATGTTTTTCTACGCTTCAAGAACCTCCTTACAAACCTAGCACTGATTTATCACTGGGACTCTGCTATTCTGGATTTTGGGGCAAACTCAGCTCTGATGCATTAGTTTGAATCTGTATTGCACTCTGTGACAAACTCAGCTCTGCTGAAGTTATACAGTAGTGCCCGTTTGCTTTGGACTCTCTGACAAACTCATCTCTAGTCACGTCTGCTATACTTCTGTATCAGCATTACCTGGATTCTTTTGACTCCATCAACTCTGCTGTTGCGCTGTATCAGCTCATCATCAGACTCTGTTGCAAACTCAGCTCAACTTCATAACTTAGTTTAACCTACTATTCTGGATTACAACTTTGCTACACTTGTTGCCATTGCTTCAAATCTGCTACATCGGTTCCTGAGGTTCCACTTCTGCTCCTCCTGTTGCCGTCCAACAACAGCGTCCTTTGCTGTTCCATCTTTGCTACACTAATGCCTCCTGTCTGTTTTGAGAAGCAGCTGCTCATCAGGACCCATCTATTTTGTTAACTGGTTGGAAAACCCATCTAATTCAGGAAGATCTGATGGTGACATCTCATCCGCCTTCCTTATCTCCACCTGGACCCTTCAGCTTTTAACGTTTTTTCAGGGTTATGGAGGAGGTGGCAAGTTAAAAGAAGCAGTCACACCTGTCTTTACAGCCTCCCACTTTCCAGAAAGCAAAGGCTGCGAACACTGGAGCAGCTTGTAAAATGTACAGCCTAGAAGCTGACAATTTATTCAGTCGACTCATTCAGATTACTTGTGGCTGGAACCCTGTACATTGCCCTGTGACACCTTTGGGACTAGTAGGGGACTCACGGATGATCAGTAGACTAGGCTCGGAGGCTTTGCTTCTTGGCAATGAATCCCAAAAACCACCAAGAGCTAAAATAAAGCCACATACAATTGTAAAATGCCATATATTGCTTAAAAAAAACTCAGAGCTGTGATATAAGATTTACTGTTTATTTTAGATGTAGGAACCGATAAACTGTATTTTTATATATCGCCCATCAATAATCTGTGACCCGGACCAGATTAATCTATGATAGATTTTAACTACCAGCGTGCTCCTGTAATAGGGATAACCAGTCCGTTGATGACATTTTTTCCTCCCTAAATCTTCCGCCAGCACCTGTGAGTGATATTATTGAGAAATGGAAGAATGTCAGCAACACAGCCACCAAGTGGAGACCCCTCGGGTACGTTGGGAGGTACGGCTGTCCCTCATGCACTGATTTGAGCAGATTACTCCTCCAGATTGTTAATCCGGTAACATGTTACTCATTATTGACATCTCACTAGACTGGAATTCTTAACAAAGTGTCGTGTAAGCCGCCTGGCACAGTCAGCGCTCCACCTCGACGCCCGGCTCATCTCTTTTGTATTGTGAAACAAGAATCCAATGTTTCCTCCTATTTCTTACTTTGTTTAATGCCAGGACTGGCTCGCAGGAGCGGACATAGCATTAGTGCACCTTGTGTCCGCTCCTGCTGGCCGGGTATGGTATAGATGGCGCCCCGATTTGGCAGAACTCTGTGTTGCCAAAACTAAACTCAAAAAGAATAATTTCTCCCCTGATAAATCTTCCCCAGTGTGGTGCTCCTCTGGTCTTTTTATACTGTGCAGTAGTGATTATGTCCCAACTAACTATGTGACCGCTGCAGCCGATCACTATCTTCAGAAGCCATTGGTTGGGAGCGCTGGAATGGAGGAGGGTTATGCGTTCATATAGTGGCTGGGATAGGTTCCCCTCCCCTGAAGCCTCTCATACACCAGCGGCGTCTTCTATATCATTGTATAGTTGGTCTAAAAAGCATTTAGGGGGTGACAGGCTCCCTTTAAGTTAAAGTATACAACAGCTGCAGGCTTATGCCGTAGAACTGTGTTGAGCAGACGGCACACGGCAATGTGCTCTTTGGTAGTTTGGTTAGTGTGTATTAGTTCTCTTCTTGTAATCCTTCACGTTGTGATGATAAAGGTAACAATGCTGTATGCCTCAAGTAGAGCAGTTCATCCTCCCACAATGACTGAGTGCTGATGATTCCGCTGAAAGCTGAAATCTGCAACAGGGGCAACAACTTAAAGGCAGTAAAAAATTAAAAAATTTCAATGAGTATTGACAAGGTGACTGGATGGCTTGCGGTGAGTAATATTTCTAGGGAGCTGATGTAGCATCTAGGGCTTATTACTCTACTGAAATGTAGAGGAAGCTCCTAACATCCTCTTTTAACCCCTTTCTGACATTGTACGTAAACAATACGTCCCTGCGCCCTGGGTCTTATTGACCAGGGACGGATTATTATTACGTCTGCAGGCTGTGCACACGCGATGCTGATTCTGACAGCTGACACCTGGCACTAAGTGCCAGGAGTGGTGCCGCACCGCTCCCGGCACTTTAGCCCTCTAAGTGGTAGTTAGGTTAATAAAGGCAATACAGAGATTAAGGCCTACTATATGCCCCCGTGGGATTTAAACCTAGTCCTTAGTGCCCTTTGTAAAGACCCTTACGTGCCCGTGGAGAACATAAGCATTTCGAGTCGGACTATTAAGATGGCGTTCTTAGTGGCCATTACTACCGAAAAAGGGTAGGGGAGTTCCAAGCCTTGTCTACCCAGGACCTGTATCTCCAGATTTTGGACGATCGTATAGTCCTTAAATTAGATCCTGCCTTTTTACAAAGAGTAGTGTTTGTTCAAAACCTGAACCAAGAGATAATCTTACCCTCTTTTTGTGAGAACTTGACAAACCAGAAAGAGTCCCTCTTTCACGTGTTGGACGTTAGACAGGCAGTCATTGGGTACTTAGAGGCCACTTGAAGTTGGAGGCAGGATTCTAATCTGTTTATTTTATATGGGGGCAAAAATAGAGGGAAGAAAGCGTCCAAAACCACTATTGCAAAATGGATCATCTCAGCGATGCCCCTAGCGTCCATTGTAGAAGGGATTTCCCTTCCAGAGGGCCTAAAGGCCCACTCGACGAAAGCAGTCTCCACCTACTGGGCTGAGAGGGCAGGGGCTTCAGTGAAGCAAATTTGTAGGGCCACAACCTGTGCCAGATTAAATGCATTATAAATTGGATGTGTTGTCAGGTCAACAGATTGCTTTGCGGAGAAAAGTTCTCCAGGCAGTGGTCCCACCCTGAGGCGGTACTTTGGTATTCTCAATGGTGCTGTGAGGAGGGACGTCCTGGAAGATGGGTATTACACCTACCGGTAATTATGTTTCCAGGAGTCCATCCTGACAGGACGGTTAGTTCCCTCCCTGATAGTGTTTCTGTGTCCATGATGTCTTAAGGTGATTTGGGAATGTAATAAAAATTTTAGTGGCATCACTCCTGGTGTAGTACTTGAAAAAGCAATAAGGGAGGTGGTTGAGAGGGGCCTTTTAACCTCTCGCGTGTTTCCTGTCCCTGTAAGGAGGAGGAGGACAACCTCCATGGTGCTGTCAGGATGAACTCCTGGGAAAATAATTACCGGTAGGTCTAATACCTATTTTTTTGTGAAAAAAAGTTAAATGTTCATTTTTTTCCATATTCCAAAAAATCCTGTGAAGCACCTGAAGGGTTAATAAACTTCTTGAATGTGGTTTTGACACCTTGAGGGGTGCAGTTTTTAGAATGGTGTCACTTTTGGGTATTGTCTGTCATATAGGCCCCTCAAAGTGACTTCAAATGTGATGTGGTCCCCTACAAAAAAATGGTTTTGTAAATTTTGTTGGAAAAATGAGAAATCGATAGTCAACTTTTAACCCTTATAACTTCCTAAGAAAAAAAAAAAGTTTTGGGTCCAAAATTGTGCTGATGTAAAGTAGACATGTGGGAAATGTTATTTATGAACTATTTTGTGTGACAGATCTCTGTGATTTAAGGGCATGAAAATTCAAAGTTTAAAAATTGCAACATTTTCGCCAAGTTTCAATTTTTTTCACAAATAAATGCAAGTCATATAGAATAAATTTTACCACGATCATGAAGTACAATATTTCACAAAAAAACACTCAGAATCACCGGGATCCATCAAAGTGTTCCAGAGTTATAATACATAAAGTGACAGTGGTCAGAATTGTAAAAATTGGCCCGGTCATTAACGTGCAAACCACCTTCAGAGGTAAAGGGGTTAAGGACACCATAGCTGCAGAACTATGGTGCATTCTTCTGTTGACTTCTGTTGGATAGGGGATTTTTGTATTTTTTTTCTCTTCTGCATTGCAATCAAATCCATTCCTGTCCCCTCATAATGTGGTTTTCCAATCTCCTATATAAAGACCAATTTAATTAAAAAATTAAAAGGTTGGGATGAAACCTCCGACCTGCGGAATTAGTGGATTTCCAATAAAATGAACAATTAAGGCTATTCTCATCACCCTTCTCAACAGGCGTCGCAATGCACCACAGCAGCAAGAGATAAACCCCGTCTGTTTGTAATTTCTAGAAGGTGTTGGTCACCACAAACTTTGGAATACCATGAAGGATATGTGTGTGCCGAACTGTTATGATAAGGTAATTCAGTACCACAATGGACAAAGAAGTCAGAGCACATACAGTGACCTGACAATAACCCAAAAACATAGAACGAGCTCTGAGACGTGGGAACTCTGCTGACCGCAATCCCTAATCCTCTCCAACCACACTAGAGGCTAGCCTGAAAGATAGAAAATAAGCCTACCTTGCCTCAGAGAAATACCCCAAAGGAAAAGGCAGCCCCCACATATAATGACTGTGAGTTAAGATGAAAAGACAAACGTAGAGATGAAATAGATTTAGCAAAGTGAGGCCCGACTTTCTGAACAGAGCGAGGATAGGAAAGGTAACTTTGCGGTCAACACAAAACCCTACAAAAACCACGCAAAGGGGGCAAAAAGACCCTCCGTACCAAACTAACGGTACAGAGGTACACCCTCTGCGTCCCAGAGCTTCCAGCAAGCAAGAAAACAATATTAAGCAAGCTGGACAGAAAAAATAGCAAACAAAATAGCAAAAGCGGAACTTAGCTATGCAGAGCAGCAGGCCACAGGAACGATCCAGGAGGAAACAGGTCCAATACTAGAACATTGACTGGAGGCCAGGATCAAAGCACTAGGTGGAGTTAAATAGAGCAGCACCTAACGACATCACCACATCACCTGAGGAAGGAAACTCAGAAGCTGCAGTACCACTCTCCTCCACCAACGGAAGCTCACAGAGAGAATCAGCCGAAGTACCACTTGTGACCACAGGAGGGAGCTCTGCCACAGAATTCACAACACCGAACCATCTGATCAACCTCATTAGGAACCGTTACATCGACCAAGAAGCAACAGTCTGAACGGAACATGGTGACACAGCATGGATCAAAGTAGGGTGAGCCCTCAGACAAAGCTGCATCCTGTCACCATTTCTCTTCATTATCTACAGAAGATCTTTTCAGGAAGGCTGGACTTGCCAAAAACGAAGACTGCATCAATCATCAACACTCTTAAAAACGAAGACGATATAACATTGATAGCAAGAAGCATAGATGGAATGAAGGACTTATTACGGAGTGTGAAGATGGAAAGCTCAAACATGGTACAGATACTACTCAAGACAAATATATTGACAACTGCTGGGTATGACTGGGACTCATTGGAGATGGACACGGAAGAACTAGAAGTTGTAAAGAACTTCAACCTAACTCAGATCAATGATCACTCAGGATGCAGCGATGACACCGGAAGACAATAGGAGAATAGCTATGGACAAATCAACAAAGAAGTCACTGGACAAGGTCTTCAAATCGAGGAACATTTCCCTGGTGATGAAGGCGCAGCTCATACATAGTTTGGTCTTTTCTGTGGTAACATACGGATGAGAAACCTGGACGATAAAGAAACAAGACAGAAGAAGAATCGTCGCCTTCGAAGTGTGGTGCTGAGGAAGGATGTTATCAGCACCATGGATGGTAAGAAGAACAAACAAAATCCATTTTGGATCAAATCAAGCCAGATATGTGACTGGAAGCGAGGATCACCAAGCTATGACTTGCCTACCTTGGAGACATCATACCAAGAGAGCAATCACTAGAGAAGGACATCATGGTCAGAAGAACAAAAAGAACAAGGCAAAGAGGAAGACCAGCAGCCTGATGGCTTGATACAATGAAAATAACAGCAGAGAAGACCCTGGCGGACCTATCTAGGTTTGCACAAGATGGGTCTGCCTACGATTGTTCATCCATGAAGTCACCATGGTTTGAGATAAATAAAATTAAGATTTACTGCCTACTTAGAGCTGTCTATACAAAGATAAAGGGGGATCTCCAGGCAAAACTGAACAGCTGTTGGTGGCCAGAGAGAGGCATCCCCACTACAAGCCATGAAGTGGAGAACAATGATAAAGCACTTTCATAGTTTGGATCCACTTTCCAGTTGTCTTTGTGCACCTACTACTTTGAAGAAGCGGTGGGGTTGGGATCTCACCCAGGACGCTTTTATGATTTCCCATAATGTCAGTTATGATCTACAGGGGCAGACAAGTGATCATGCTATAGTATCTAAATTATCCCACCTATAGCATGTAAGCAAGGTAATGCTCAGATGGTCAGGCCACAGAGAAGGAGTAGGAGTATATGATGTTTATTTTTTTTCTTTTGAAATTGTGTGATGGTTATTATGTGTGGGTGCTATTAAGGGGGTCGTCTTAAATATTGGGGGCTGCTAAGAGTATAATGCAACCCATAGAGTATAATGCAGCCCCATAGAGTATAATGCAGTCCCACAGAGTATAATGAAAGCACCCAAAGAGTATAATGCAGCCTCCATAGAGTAATGCAGTCCTACATAGTATAATAGCGCCTCAAATAGTATAATGCAGCCTCATAGATTATAATGTAACATCATAGAGTATAATGCAGCCCCATGTTATGTAATGCAGCCCCATGTTACCGTATATAATGCAGCCCCAGAAAATATAATGCAGTCCCATAGTGTACTGCAGCCCCATATTATGTAATGCAGTCCCCATAGAGTATAATGCAGCCCCATAGAGTATAATGCAGTCCCTCAGAGAATAATGAAAGCACCCTCAAAGTATAATGCAGCCTCCATAGAGTAATGCAGTCCTACATAGTATAATAGCGCCTCAAATAGTATAATGCAGCCTCATAGATTATAATTAGTGATGAGCGAATATACTCGTTGCTTGGGTTTTTTCCCGGGCACGCTTGGGTAATCTCCGAGTATTTGTTAGTGTTCGGAGATTTAGTTTTTGATGATTCAGCTGCTTGATTTACAGCTACTAGCCAGCCTAACTACATGTGGGGGTTGCCTGGTTGCTAGGGAATCCCCACATCTAATCAAGCTGTCTAGTAATCGCAAATCTTATAGCTGCGGCAAGGAAAATGAAATCTCCAAACACTAACAAATACTCGGAGACCACCCGAGCGTGCTCGTGGAAAACCCAAGCAACGAGTATATTCACTCATCACTAATTATAATGTAACCTCAGAGTATAATGCAGCCCCATATTATATAATGCAGCCCCAGAAAATATAATGTAGCCCCATAGTGTACTGCAGCTCCCATAGAATATAATGCAGCCCCAGAAAATATAATGCAGCTCCATAATGTACTGCAGCCCCATATTATATAATGCAGTCCCACAGAGTATAACAAAAGCACCCTCAGAGTATAATGCAGCCTCCATAGAATAATGCAGCCCTACATAGTATAATAGAGCCTCAAATAGTATAATGCAGCCTCATGGATTATAATGTAACCTCGTAGAGTATAATGCAGCCCCATATTATATAACGCAGCCCAACAAAATATAAGGCAGACCCCATATAGTATAATGTAGCCCCATATTATATAATGCAGCCCCATAAAGTATAATGCAGTCCCACAGAGTATAACGAAAGCACCCTCAGAGTATAATGCAGCCTCCATAGTGTAATGCAGCCCTACATAGTATAATAAAGCTTCAAATAGTATAAAGCAGCCTCATAGATTATAATGTAACCTCAGAGTATAATGCAGCCCCATATTATATAATGCAGCCCCATAGTGTACTGCAGCCCCCATAGAGTATATTGCAGCCCCCATATTATATAACGCAGCCCCATATTATATAATGTAGCCCCATATTATATAATGCAGCCCCATATTATATAATGCAGTCCCACAGAGTATAACGAAAGCACCCTCAGAGTATAATGCAGCCTCCACAGAATAATGCAGCCCTACATAGTATAATAGAGCCTCAAATAGTATAATGCAGCCTCATAGATTATAATATAACCTCATAGAGTATAATGCAGCTCCATATTATATAACGCAGCCTCCATAGAGTATAATGTAGCCCCATATTATATAGTGCAGCCCCATAGAGTATAATGCAGTCCCACAGAGTATAACGAAAGCACCCTCAGAGTATAATGCAACCTCCATAGAGTAATGCAGTCCTGCATAGTATAATAGAGCCTCAAATAGAATAATGCAGCCTCATAGATTATAATGTAAGCTCATAAAGTATAATGCAGCCCCATATTATATAATGCAGCCTCATAGAGTATAATGCATCTCCCGTAGATTATAATGCAGCCCCATATAGTATAATGCAGCCCCCATATGGTATAATACAGCTTCATAGAGTATAACGCAGCCCAGTAGAGTACATTGCAGCCCCATGCAATATAATGCAGCCCCACAGAGTATAATGCAACCCCATAGAGTACAGTGCAGCCCCATATTATATAATTCAGCCCCATATTATATAATGCTTCACCCATAGAGTATAATGCAGCCCCATATAGTATAATGCAGCCTTCATAATGTATAATACAGCCCATAGAATATAATGCAGCCCATATGGAGTATAAAACAGACCCCATATGGTATAATGCAGCCTCATTGAGTACAATGCAGCCCCCATATGGTATAATGCACACTCCATATTACTACAATAGTATGGCCACCGCGTACTTACTCATTTAAAAATAAATAAATAAATACAATACTCACCTCTCCCCATTCCCCCACTGATCTCTGCAGCGCGTCTACTCAGCAGCTCCACTGCTCGGCACAACATGGCGTGCGATGAAGTGACGTTATTGCTCCTGCTGTGTCAGAAGCAGACGGGTAATAATGAGAGAGGGAGCGTCTTCCATCATTGATTTCAACTATATCGGCAGTTGAATGCACAATGTGGTGTTGGGGTGGGGGGAGTGGAGGGCAATAGGTCCCCCAACTCATGAACCCCACCTTGCCATGCAGCAAGTGATGATGTCAGAAAAGTTAACCCCTTCAAGACGCAGCCCTTTTTGCGTTTTCGTTTTTCACTTCCCTCCTTCCCAGAGCCATAACTTTTTTATTTTTCTGTCAATATGGCCATGTGAGGGCTTATTTTTTGTGGGATGAGTTGTACTTTTGAACAACACCATTGGTTTTACCATGTCTTGTATTAGAAAACGTTAAAAAAATTCCAAGCGTGGTGAAATTGCAAAAAAAAGTGCAATCCCACACTTGTTTTTTGTTTGGCTTTTTTGCTATGTTCACTAAATGCTAAAACTGACCTGCCATTATGATTCTCCACGTCATTACGAGTTCATAGACACCAAACGTGCCTAGGTTATTTTTTATCTAAGTGGTGAAAAAAAATTCCAAACTTAGCTAAAAAAAAAAGATTGCGCCATTTTTCGATACCAGTAGCGTTTCCATTTTTTGGGATCTCGGATCAGGTGAGGGCTTATTTTTTGCGTGCTGAGCTGACGTTTTTAATGATACCACTTTTGTGCAGATACGTTCTTTTCATCGCCTGTTATTGCATTGTAATGCAATGTCGCGGCGACCAAAAAAACGTAATTCTGGCGTTTTGAATTTTTTTCTCGCTACGTCGTTTAGCGATCAGGTTAATCCTTTTTTTAATTGATAGATCGGGCGATTCTGAATGCGGCGATACCAAATATGTGTAGGTTTGTTTTTTTTACTGTTTTATTTTGAATGGGGCGAAAGGGGGGTGATTTAAACTTTTATATTTTTTTAATATTTTTTTAAATATTTTTTTAAACTTTTGCCATGCTTCAATAGCCTCCATGGGAGGCTAGAAGCTGGCATAGCCTGATCGGCTCTGCTACATAGCAGCAATCATCAGATCGCTCCTATGAAGCTGAATTACAGGCTTGCTATGAGTGCCGACCACAGGGTGGCGCTCACAGCAAGCCGGCATCAACAACCATAGAGGTCTCAAGGAGACCACAGGTTGTCATGCCGACGCATCGCTGACCCCCGAGCAAGCACGCATCGCCGCGGTAGTTAAATGCCGCTGTCAGCGTTAGACAGCGGCATTTAACTAGTTAATAGCATCAGGTGGATCGCAATTCCACTCGCCGCTATTACGGGCGCATGTCAGCTGTTCAAAACAGCTGACATGTCGTGACTTTGATGTGGGCTCACCGCCAGAGCCCACATCAAAGAGGGAGACACGACATGCGCAGTACTAGTACGGCGCATGTCATGAATGGGTTCACAGGCCGGTTCACACAGAGGTACCATGAGAACCGATGCCTGTGGTAACCTTAATTACGTCACTGCTCGTCACTGCAGCTGGGTTCCCACAGTATTCTCATTGTGTTGTGGCTATTATGGTGGGCAGTCATGTTACTGATGTCACAGCTACCCACATCATCCGGATGTAAGGCCTGTTTCACACGTCAGTGTCTCCGGTATGTGAGGTGACAGTTTCCTCACGTACCGGAGACACTGACACATGTAGACGCATTAAAATTAATGCATCTGTGCAGATGTCATTGATTTTTTGCGGACCGTGTCTCCGTGTGCCAAACACGGAGACATGTCAGTGTTCGTGAGAGCGCACGTATTACACGGACCCATTAAAGTCAATGGGTCCGTGTAAAACACGTACCGCTACATTAAGCGCTGTCCCCCCCACTGGTGCTGAAGCCGTGATTCATATCTTCCCTGCAGCAGCGTTTGCTGCAGAGAAGATATGAATAATAGTGTTTAAAATAAAGATCTATGTAACTCCCGCTCCCCCACCCCCTGTGCGCCCCCCAGCTTTTCTAAAAATACTCACCCAGCTCCCTCGTTGGCTGTCGCTGCTTCCTGTTCTGGCCGCATCTTCTCCTGTATGCGGTCACGTGGGGCCGCTCATTTTCAGTAATGAATATGCAGCTCCACCTCCCATAGGGGTGGAGCCGCATATTCATTACTGTAATCAGCGGCCCCACGTGAGAGTTTGTGTTAGAGTTTGTGTTAGAGTTTGTGTTAGATTTAGGGTTAGGGTTAGAGTTTGGGTTAGGGTTAGAGTTTGTGTGTTAGGGTTAGAGTTTGTGTTAGAGTTTGTGTTAGGGTTAGAGTTTGGGTTAGGTTTAGAGTTTGCCTTGTGCAGTCGTGTACTATGGAGGACAGAGAATGAACTTCAATCCAATATTGCAGCCAGCATGCAGCCAGCGGGTAAGGAAAGGGTGAATCAAACACCCGAAAACTCCGCCCATATGACCCAAAACCAGTCCCGCCAAATTCAGGTGACAGGTTCCCTTTAAGTGGCTATGTGCATGAGGAGTTTTTGGAGCAGAAACTGAACAGAAACTCTCCAAATCCTCCTCAAAAAAATCAAAACTCCTCAAAAACTTGGAGTTTCCACTTAAACTCAACAAAAAAACTGTGTGCATATAGCCAAATATTTCCTAACCGTCTCAAGAAATGAAAAATTCGTCAAAGCGGGAATGGTCCAGTAGAAAACTTGTTGTTTTTAAATGCCTCTAAAAAAAACTTCAAAGTGCACATTTGAAGTGGATCCTTTCCAAAATCATCCTCAAAAAGTTTTAAGTGCTATCAATTCATTTCTATGGGAAGTCTACTTTGATCCTCATTTTAAGGAGTTTTCGGGAACTTTTTTTTTCTTTTTTTTGGTGCTTTCTCAGTTGGATTTCACCTGGAATCCACCAGAAAAACATGTCGCTTGCACATACCCTAAACTAACCACTATCCAATCAAAAGTCTGCAAAGAACCTATCATAGGGGAAAAAAATGCTTCAGAAAAAGGAAAAGTCCTGCAAAAAATGATCTAAAAGAGAAAAGTTTCCCGATGAAGTTTCAGAGATGATTTAATTAATCTACTTGCCAAAAACTCTCCAAAACTTCTTTAGATAAAATAAAAGAAACTCCTCCAAAAATGGAGCTTATTTATTTCCATAGAAGTTTTTCGGGACGTGTTGCATCGGCATGTGCACTAATAATTCTGTGTATCGGCATGTGCACTAATAATCTGGTGCGTATCGTACACCGACTTTGCTCCACTTTTGTTTTCTGCTTTTCTCGGGATGTCATAGTCAATACTCTGTGGTCTTCTGGCGACCACGCCAAAGCAAACACGAGTGCGGTGCGGAGAGTGTTTATCTGTAGCGCAGAGCCATTGTGTGGACAGGATAATGTGCTGCTGGCATTTCAGGCATCCTCCCTCTGACATCAGGTTTGCCTGGTTCTTGCAGCACAATAAACGTGTTTTCGTTTCGGTCGCTCTCCTCTTTCCTGCCATCAATCAGCTTCCTAGAAGCCAATCGGCCTCCACCCACTTTACAATACATGGCCGGGATCCAGTGTATGCAGAAAAAAAAACACACCTGCAAGTTATAATGTGAACTCGAGTTACAATTTAAATTTAAAGGCTAAGTCGCGTTATAAAAATCAAAATTTAAAGGGATTTTCTCATCATCAAAAATTGATTAAAATTGCGAAGTGCTTGTAAAAAAAAACCAAGGAAATTTGCAAACTAGTTCTTGAAAAAAATTTTTTTTGACGCTCTTGAGATGCATCAGTCCCCAATTCTGCTGATCGCGCTCACTGCAATATGACATCTGAACATCATTCATTGTACATTCTTAATCAGCATGAAGACCATAACTCGTAAGTGTGTTGTTCACCTTTAGGGAATTATTTTATCATGTATTTGAGGCTAAAAAAACATTTTTTTTTCAGTTAAGTTTCTTTAAAAATTGCTGCATCATTTGCCGTTGATAGCCTCTGTCTCTGCACTGCACTGGTCTATTGCTGGCTGTAGAATAGGTTATCTGAGACTCCATCAGTGAGCTCGTTCTGGGGGTCTCATGGAAGAGTTTGTCACGCTTCTGTTTCTCCTTGTGAAGAGTGACATATGAGAAACGTTACCCCTTAGACCCCAGTCCAGAGCCTCTCGCCTATGCAAATCAGTTCTCATACTTTGCACTGACGAGGGGCAATACCCAAAACACCCTGTCTGCAAATTGAGATTCTGGTTTGGCTTTTATCCAAAGTCATATTACAAGACTTGTTAAAGGGTTGATATGCAAATTGTCTTTTCAGAGAGGAAGAGGACTAGAACTCTAGTGCCACCTATTGGAAGTAGCAATCCTAACAGTCAATGTCGACCCTTTAACGAGCCTTGTCACATGACTTAGGATAATAGCCAAACCAGAATCTCAAGTTGATACTGACTTGTAGGATGGCTGTTTCCAACAGGTGGCGCTGTAGAGTTCAAGTCCTCTTCCTCTCTGAACAGTCAAATTGCATGCTTTTTATTGCACTGGTAGTTTATTGCCCTCTGGAGCACCTCAGTGGAACTGCAATATAAATATTTTTAATCCTGTTTTTCTGAGGTGACTCCACTAGGCATGAGCGAGCGCTAAAAAGATCAGCTGATTATTGTTCAAATCAAGCAGTTCCTAATACTTGCATGCTTGTTTCGATTAAAGAGTATAGTAGGAGTCAATGGGAAATCCGAGCATTTTTCCAAGCAGATCCTACAAGAAGGTCTGGAGATCAGTGAATATGTTCAAATGGATGGGACAAGTGCTGAATGGAAGGAAAGCAGCATGGGGACGACCCCTGGAAGCATCTGACTCCCAGATTGCTGCTGAGAACAATGGTTGTATTGTAAGAGGGTGGTGCTGTTATGGACAGTAAGGAACACGCTGTCACTTTAAGGCTACGTTCACATTTGCGTTGTTGGGCTTTGCTTCGGCGACACGTCGGCGACACAACGCACAAGGCATGCAAAGCGCAGGCAAAACGCATTGTTTTGTGACGCATGCATCCTTTTTTGGCATGATTTTTGGCGCAAAAAAATGCAACATGCTGCATCCTCTGTGCCCTGACGCTTGTGCCAAAAAAGACGCATGCGTCACAAAACGCAAGACAACGCATGTCCATGCGCCCCCATGTTAAATATAGGGGCACATGACGCATGCGTCGCTATGCGTCGCCGAACCTGCGCCTGACGCAACGCAAATCTGAACGTAGCCTAAGAGACTGCACCCCCTTGTCTGGTGTGATGGAATGTTCTGCTTCTCCCCTGCAAGAGGCTGTGTGAATGAGCTGGACTGTGCAGAGGCTGGAGGTGGAGCCTAAACAGCGTGTGTGAGCTGAAGCTGCTGCAGAGAGAACTTTGTGCTGTTTTCTGCAAGAGAGGACCCACAGCCTGTTACAGAGTGGACTTGTGAGATTTGACAGACTTTTCCAGGTGCAGCGAGAGTGGCTGTCCTGTGTTAGTTTGAGAAGCCACGAAGATACCGAGAAAGGGATTTACAGTTTCCAGGAGCACCTTCAGGACCCAGAAGCAAAGAGAAGACCACTGCTCGCAGCGCCACTTGAAGCGATGGCCGGGGGACCACCACAGTGCAGGAAGACTACAGAACACAAGATGAGGTACAAACAACCCCTGTTTGCATCTTCCTCCTCCATTTCATTCCTTGCCTTCCAATAAATCTACCCTTTGTTGTTTGTTCCAATGTGCATTTTGATCACTGTGATAAAACCTATCAGTGATCAAAATAAAAAAAATAGTAAATGACCCCCCCCCCCTTTGTCACCCCCATAGGTAGGGACAATAATAAAATAAAGAATTTTTTTTTTCACTAAGGTTGGGGTTAGAACTAGAGTTAGGGTTAGGGTTAGGGTTTCGGTATGTGCACACGTATTCTGGTCCTCTGCGGATTTTTTTTGCAGCGGATTTGATAAATCCGCAGTGCTAAACCGCTGCGGATTTATTGCGGATTTACCACGGTTTTTCTGCGCATTTCACTGCTGTTTTACAACTGCGATTTTCTATTGGAGCAGTTGTAAAACCGCTGCGGAATCCGCAGAAAGAAGTGACATGCTGCGGAATGTAGACCGCTACGTTTCCGTGCAGTTTTTCTGCAGCATGTGTACAGCGATTTTTGTTTCCCATAGGTTTACGTTGAACTGTAAACTCATGGGAAACTGCTGCGGATCCGCAACGATTTCCGCAGTGTGTGCACATACCTTTAGAATTAGGCTATGTGCACACGGTGCGGATTTGGCTGCAGATCCGCAGCGGATTGGCCGCTGCGGATTCGCAGCAGTGTTCCATCAGGTTTACAGTTCCATGTAAACCTATGGAAAACCAAATCCCCTGTGCCCATGGTGCGGAAAATACCGCGCGGAAACACTGCGTTGTATTTTTCGCAGCATGTCAATTCTTTGTGCGGATTCCGCAGCGTTTTACACCTGTTCCTCAATAGGAATCCGCAGGTGAAATCCGCACAAAAAAACACTGGAAATCCGCAGTAAATCCGCAGGTAAAACGCAGTGCCTTTTACCCACGGATTTTTCAAAAATGGTGCGGAAAAAGCTCACACGAATCCGCAACGTGGGCACATAGCCTTAGGGTTAGGGTTGGAATTAGGGTTGTGGTTAGGGTTGTGATTAGGGTTATGGCTACAGTTGGGATTAGGGTTAGGGGTGTGTTGGGGTTAGTGTTGGAGGTAGAATTGAGGGGTTTCCGCTGTTTAGGCACATCAGGGGTCTCCAAACGCAACATGGCGCCACCATTGATTCCAGCCAATCTTGTATTCAAAAAGTCAAATGGTGCTCCCTCCCTTCCGAGCCCCGACGTGTGCCCAAACAGTGGTTTACCCCCACATATGGGGTACCAGCATACTCAGGACAAACTGCGCAACAATTACTGGGGTCCAATTTCTCCTTTGTGAAAATAAAAAATTGCTTGCTAAAACATCATTTTTGAGGAAAGAAAAATGATTTTTTATTTTCACGGCTCTGCGTTATAAACTGTGAAGCACTTGGGGGTTCAAAGTGCTCACCACATATCTAGATAAGTTCCTTGGGGGGTCTAGTTTCCGCTAACGCAGAAAAAAACTCAGAAAAAATACATACCATGAGATACGGCCTTCCCAAAACCCTGTCTGATGACAAATGCACACTTAGCAGGATGCAGCAGGCCTCCACTGATAAAGGCTAGGAGCGGCACAGGTGCAAACTACTTGATAAAAACAACCACCTCAACCAAACATTGCAAGGTTTGGCTGCCTAGCAGAAAAAAGGAACATTGATATAACTCACATAGGACGTCAGTCACACTGATAGGTGCGGTGCACAGTGTCTGTATGCAACCTATTTATGACGCCCCTTGTATTAACAGGCGGGCTGCCCAGCACAAATAAAATGCAGCACACAGTGACAGACGCCCCAGAAAAACCTAGTGTATGTGTTTATCATATGCATGCATTTTTTTTTGCACTATATCATATCCTTTTCTGCAGGATGTGGCCAGGCCTCTTTATGTTGGCTAGGTTTTTCTAGGGCGTCTGTCACTGTGTGCTGCATTTTTTTGTGCTGGGCGGCCCGCCTGTTAATACAAGGGGCATCATCAATAGGTTGCATACCAGACACTGTGCACCACACCTATCAGTGTGACTGACGTCCTATGTGAGTTATATCAATGTGCCTTTTTTTCTGCTAGGCAGCCAACCCCTGCAATGTTTGGTTGGGGTGGCTGTTTTTATCAAGTAGTTTGCACCTGTGCCGCTCCTAGCCTTTATCAGTGGAGGCCTGCTGCATCCTGCTAAGTGTGCATTTGTCATCAGACAGGGTTTTGGGAAGGCCGTATCTCATGGTATGTATTTTTTCGGGGTCTAGTTTCCAAAATGGGGTCACTTGTGGGGGGTTTCTACTGTTTAGGCACACCAGGGGCTCTGCAAACGCAACGTGACGCCCGCAGAGCATTCCATCAAAGTCTGCATTTCAAAAGTCACTACTTCCCTTCTGAGCCCCGACGTGTGCCCAAACAGTGGTTTACCCCCACACATGGGGTATCAGCGTACTCAGGAGAAACTGGACAACAACTTTTGGGGTCCAATTTCTCCTGTAACCCTTGGGAAAATAAAAAATTCTGGGCTAAAAAATTATTTTTGAGGAAAGAAAACGTATTTATTATTTTCACGGCTCTGCGTTATAAACTTCTGTGAAGCATTTGGGGGTCCAAAGTGCTCACCACATATCTAGATAAGTTCCTTTCGGGGTCTAGTTTCCAAAATGGGGTCACTTGTGGGGGGTTTCTACTGTTTAGCCACATCAGGGTCTCTGCAAACGCAACGTGACGCCCGCAGAGCATTCCATCAAAGCCTGCATTTCAAAACGTCACTACTTCACTTCCGAGCCCCGGCATGTGCCCAAACAGTAGTTTACCCCCACATATGGGGTATCACCGTACTCAGGAGAAACTGGACAACAAATATTGGGGTCAAATTTCTCCTGTTACCCTTGGGAAAATTAAAAAATTCTGGGCTAAATAATTATTTTTGAGGAAAGAAAACGTATTTATTATTTGCACGGCTCTGCATTATAAACTTCTGTGAAGCACTTGGGGTTCAAAGTGATCACCACACATCTAGATAAGTTCCTTTGGGGGTCTAGTTTCCAAAATGGGGTCACTTGTGGGGGGTTTCTACTGTTTAGCCACATCAGGGTCTCTGCAAACGCAACGTGACGCCCGCAGAGCATTCCATCAAAGTCTGCATTTCAAAACGTCACTACTTCACTTCCGAGCCCCGGCATGTGCCCAAACAGTGGTTTACCCCCACATATGGGGTATCAGCGTACTCAGGAGAAACTGGACAACAACTTTTGGGGTCAAATTTCTCCTGTTACCCTTGGGAAAATAAAAAAATGCGGGCTAAATATCATTTTTGAGAAAATAAATTTTTTTTTTAATTTTCATGGCTCTGCGTTATAAACTTCTGTGAAGCACTTGGGGGTTCAATGTGCTCACCACACATCTAGATTAGTTCCTTTGGGGGTCTAGTTTCCAAAATGGGGTCACTTGTGGGGGATCTCCAATGTTTAGGCACACAGGGGCTCTCCAAACGTGACATGGTGTCCGCTAATAATTGGAGCTAAGGAGCTAATTTTCCATTTAGAAAGCCAAATGGCGTGCCTTCCCTTCCGAGTTCTGCCGTGCGCCCAAACAGTGGTTTACCCCCACATATGGGGTATCATCGTACTCAGGACAAACTGGACAACAACATTTGGGGTCCAATTTCTCATATTACCCTTGGCAAAATAGGAAATTCCAGGCTAAAAAATAATTTTTGAGGAAAGAAAAATTATTTTTTATTTTCATGGCTCTGCGTTATAAACTTTTGTGAAGCACCTGGGGGTTTAAAGTTCTCAATATGCATCTAGATAAGTTCCTTGGGGGGTCTAGTTTCCAAAATGGGGTCACTTGTGGGGGAGCTCCAATGTTTAGGCACACAGGGGCTCTCCAAACGCGACATGGTGTCCGCTAACAATTGGAGCTAATTTTCCATTCAAAAAGTCAAATGGCGCGCCTTCCCTTCCGAGCCCTGCCGTGTGCCCAAACTATGGTTTACCCCCACATATGAGATATCGGCGTACTCGGGAGAAATTGCCCAACACATTTTAGGATCCATTTTATCCTATTGCCCATGTGAAAATGAAAAAATTGAGGCGAAAAGAATTTTTTGGTGAAAAAAAAGTACTTTTTCATTTTTACGGATCAATTTGTGAGGCACGTGAGGGTTTAAAGTGCTCACTAGGCATCTAGATAAGTTCCTTGGGGGGTCCAGTTTCCAAAATGGGGTCACTTGTGGGGGAGCTCCAATGTTTAGGCACACAGGGGCTCTCCAAACGCGACATGGTGTCCGCTAACGATGGAGATAATTTTTCATTCAAAAAGTCAAATGGCGCTCTTTCCCTTCCAAGCCCTGCCGTGCGCCCAAATAGTGGTTTACCCCCACATATGAGGTATCAGCGTACTCAGGACAAATTGGACAACAACTTTCGTGGTTCAGTTTCTCCTTTTACCATTGGGAAAATAAAAAAATTGTTGCTAAAAGATCATTTTTGTGACTAAAAAGTTAAATGTTAATTTTTTCTTTCCATGTTGCTTCTGCTGCTGTGAAGCAACTGAAGGGGTAATAAACTTCTTGAATGTGGTTTTGTGCACCTTGAGGGGTGCAGTTTTTAGAATGGTGTAACTTTTGGGTATTTTCAGCCATATAGACCCCTCAAACTGACTTCAAATGTGAGGTGGTCCCTAAAAAAAATGGTTTTGTAAATTTCGTTGTAAAAATGAGAAATCGCTGGTCAAATTTTAACCATTATAACTTCCTAGCAAAAAAAAATTTTGTTTCCAAAATTGTGCTGATGTAAAGTATACATGTGGGAAATGTTATTTATTAACTATTTTGTGTCACATAACTCTCTGGTTTAACAGAATAAAAATTCAAAATGTGAAAATTGCGAAATTTTCAAAATTTTCGCCAAATTTCCGTTTTTCATCACAAATAAACGCAGAATTTATTGACCTAAATTTACCACTAACATGAAGCCCAATATGTCACGAAAAAACAATCTCAGAACCGCTAGGATCCGTTGAAGCGTTCCTGAGTTATTACCTCATAAAGGGACTCTGGTCAGAATTGCAAAAAACGGCCAGGTCATTAAGGTCAAAATAGGCTGGGTCATGAAGGGGTTAAAGTAACAGCGTGTTCCTTACTGTCCATAACAGCACCACCCTCTTACAATATATAAGGCAAAATTTATAAAATATGTAAAAAATATATAATTTACATAAACCAAAATTGAAATCTTTATTTAAAAATAAATTTTTAAATTTCAGTATAACCTATGAAGGGAGCAAGAATTGCCAAGTGCAAAGGCTGCCAAAAATTAGAAGCAGGGTCAATTGCAAAGCCAGGAAAAAAATTATAAGTAGAATCATCCAGTAATTCATAGATCCTTGAAGGCAACAACTGTCAGGCGTGATTCAAATATTGAAGATTAAAAACACTTTTTGTGCTGCTCTCATCTGGTGATGTGGAAATGTTGGGGCAAATCCAGGCTTTGTTAATTTTTATCAGGCCGGGGTCACACTTGCATGTGCAAATTTGAGAAACCCGCAAGAGTCTTTTGCATCAATACCCAGCACTGTCGCCGGCACTCAGGACCAGAGTGTGCAGCTGCATGTATTTCTAAGAACGCTCTGGACCCAAGTGCCAGCGGCAGTGCCGGGTATTGATGCGAGAGACTCGTGCAAGTTTCTCACATTGCACATGCAAGTATGACCCTGGCCTCAGAGTGAGCCTGTCTGCATTTTCTGTTGACTGCCGAAAGCGATTGTCTGTTATAACCTCCCCCTCTGACAGTAAAAACTCGCTGAGACAAGACACTCGTGTCAGGGCAGCACAACACCTCCAAGGCTTAGAGGGACAACTCATGCCAGGTGTTCAGCTTTAAGACCCAATAGCTAAAGGTTGCAAAGGAATTAGAGAGTACGCTGGTTTTGTTCGCCAGGTGTTGTTTGACCATCTTTAAAAGCTTTTCACGCCTTGTGAAAAATACCTGGTCATCAGGGCCTGAACGATGGGAGGGTGTCATGAAATTGGCCCAGGCCTTTGACAGTGTACCTCTGACTCTGCTGTACCTAGTGTGTCTCCCTCGCCTATCCTCCCTTGGTTGGGCAAGGAAGCTTGTCCCCCCCTTCCCCACAGCTAGCATTGCCTGATGGGAATTTTTTCAATACCTTTTCGACAATAGCCTTCTGGTATAGCACCTTTTTAGTAGACCGCTCCACCCCACGAAGGAGAGATGTAAAGTTCTCTTTGTAGCATTGGATCTAGCAGGGTGAACAACCAGTACTCCTTTTTTTTTGGCCAAGACGAATGTAATATGAGGGTCACATGAAAGGCAGCGGTACATAAAGTTGGTCATATGTGCCAAGCTCCCTACAGCCAACACTTCCCTGTCTTCACTATGATGACTGCTCTCCATCTCCTCCTCCATCTCCTCCTCCTCCTCCATCTCTTCTTCCTCATTCCAATCCTCAACCGAGCCACATAGGAGAGATGGCATAAAGCTTGAGTGGGTACGAGCCTCTCTTGTACTAGCAACCAGTTCTTGTTCCTCCTCCTTCTCATCCACCATGTCCTCGTTGTTACCCAATCTGAACTGAGCATATGAGATTGGGCTGGGTTGTATCTCCTTGTCTCATGTCTTCCTCCATCTCCACCTAGTCCACATGCAAAACTTCAACTTTAATTGTGATCAGCGACCATTTAAGTAGGTGCAGAAGTGGGTTCATTGTGTTGATGATGGCGTTATCGCCGCTCACCATCTTTGTGCAGTCCTCAAAGTCTTGGAGAACTGCACAAATGTCAGACATCTATGCCCACTCTTCAGTTGTTATGTGTGGAAGCTGCCCAGAATACAGATTGGCATGTTGGAGCTGGTTTTCCATAACTGGCCTCTGTTGCTCACAAAGCCTTGCCAGCATGTGCAGTGTGAAGTTCCGGCAAGTGGTGACATTGCTAACCAGTCGTTGAGCTGGTACGTGCATGCCCAGTTGCAGCATTGCCAGAATTGCCCAGAAATGGGCGCTGACGTGGTGTACCTTGACCAGAAGCTCTGGCAAATCTTGGTAGGTTTTCAAAAACCGCTGAACCACAAAGTTTAGCATGTGGGCCAAGCATGGTACATATGTGAGCTTGCCAGACTTCACATCTGCCACCAGGTTACGGCCATTATCGCACATGACCACGCCTGTCTGGAGGTTCAGCAGTGAGAGACACAGATCTGTCTGGTCTGTTATTCCTTTCAATAACTCTGCCGTGGTGTGCGGTTTGTCTCCTCAACAAATTGGCTTCAGCAGAGCCTGTTCCCGCTACACCGAGGCAGTGCTGCAGAGTTGCCAGCTGATGTGGCGAAGTGATCTGATGTACCAAATCGGAGATGGAGGATGTGAAGGAGCAGGATGGGGTGCAGGAACTGATGTAGGAGGTGGGGAAAACTCTGATAGAAATAGGGTGAACGATCCTTGGCGTCGGTAGCACAAATGCTGTGCCAGGGTGTGACTCGACCCAGCCTCCACAATGTTCACCCAGTGTGCCGTCAGGGAAATGTAGCATCCCTTGTTCTCAAGCACATGTCCACGTGTCAGTCGTTAAATGTACAAGCCCAATAAGTTCGTTGGTAAGGGCACGGGTGATGCTCCTGGACACATGCTGGTACAACGCGGGGCCGCCACATCGGGAGAAAAAGTGGTGACTGGGGACCAAGTACCGAGGGATGGCTGTCGCCATGAATCAGCAGAAATCCTCTGTGTCTACAAGCCTAAATGGCAACATTTCAAAGGCAGGCAGCCTGGAAATGTGCCCAATTAGCATTTGGGTCTGTGGGTGGGTGGCTTGGAACTTTTTTTTGTTCCAAGGCCTAGGGTAGGGACTAGTGATGAGCGAGTGTACTCGTTGCTCGGGTTTTCCCAAGCACACTCAGGTGGTCTCCGAGTATCTGTGACTGCTCGGAGATTTACTTTTGCTTGCCACAGCTGCATGATTTACGGCTACTAGATAGCTTGATGACATGTGGGGATTCCCTTGCAACCAGGCAACCCCCACATGTACTCAGGCTGGCTAGTAGTTGTAAATCATGCAGCTGTGTCAACAAAAACTAAATCTCCGAGCAGTCACAAATACTCGGAGACCACCTGAGCGTGCTCGGGAAAATCCGAGCTGGGAGTATACTCGCTTATCACTAGTAGGAACAGCTGAACTCTGTGCTGGGACAAGTTTTTGGAAATGCCTGAAAATAGTGCCTCAGAATGTGCAAGGATAACTGCAGGGTAGGAGGCATCTACACTGGTGTCATTGACGGGATTGGAAAGCACCTAGCACTGGGAAAGAAGCAGCGGTGCCACCTTCTGGCACCAGTCATGGACCCAGGCATTCGGCCCTTAGAGTCAGGTGGTTAGATGACATGTGCTTAATCATGCAAGTGGTTGATAGGCTCTGAGTGGTCAGGACCCTGCTGATCTTGGCATGGCACAGGCTGCAAATGACAATTTTTTGTCTCAGAACTCTCTTTTAAAAAGCCCCAGACTGGTCGACTCTGCACCTAACTCTTTGACGGAGAAATTCACAAGTGTTGGTGCTCTACCGAACTGTTGCCTGCCTTCACACTCTGGTCACCATACTGCATCTTCCTGCCTGTTTCGGTGCTGCTGTTTTCTCCGCTCTGCATGTCAGCTTCCCAGATTGGGTCAGTGATTTCGTCATCCACCACCTCATCTTCCACCGCTGCACCCTGGTCCTCATGATTTGATGGCTTAACATCGACCTAACTTATCAGCAACTGTGTCTCATTATCATCTACCTCTTTACACAAAATTAGCCATTTCCCACTGTAATTTTCTTGTGGCTGTGGCTGCTCGAAAGGTTTGTACGTCACTAAACAAAGCAGAGGATTAGCCCTTAGAAGGGCTGTTAGTATGATGGTTCAGCATCAACACCAGTATCACCAGTAGAGGACTTTGATTAGTTAACCTGTGCACACACAGGTCGGGATAACTGCCTGTGCCTCCAAACAGAACTGTTCCTGAGCTGTGCAATGGAGTCAGTGTGCCAAGCCAGGCGGTGTCTGTTCTTTTATAACCTCTGGTCTGGTCATGCGGCCAGCCAATCATGGTAATGCCACTACCATGTTGACAACAGTATTACGGTGACTGGCAGGCAATCCCTGCATGCTTATTGGCTGCATAACAGGCGGGGAATTTGAGCTTCAAATCTGAGCACCATCCAATGTTTGCCGAGTAAGGAGCACATCGGAGCACCCAGATACTTAAGTGATATCCAAGTATCACCGAGCATGTTCGCCCATACCTAGACTCCACCCCTATAATTTAGAATTATTGTAAAACTTTATTAAGTTTTTACTAATAACTTAGCAAGTGAATCCAAAGTATCTTTGCGACATTATAATCTTTATTTTTATATACCGCTAACATATTCCACAGCACTTTACAGACATTATCATCGCTGTCCCCAATTGGGCTCACAATCAAAATTCCCTATCAGTATGTCTTTGGAATATGGGAGGAAACCGGAGTGCCAGAAGCAAACCCACGCAAACAAGAGGAGAACATACAAATTCTTTGCAGATGTTGTCCTTGGTGGGATTTGAACCCAGGACTCCAGTGATGCAAGGCTGCAGTGGTAACCACTAAACCACCATGCTGCCGTGGTCACAACTACAATAATGCTTATTTTTACTTTACCATATAGAATTGATTTTCCCCTCGGTGAACTGTCCGCTATCCAATCTATCCTGAATGCAGCACTTTTTATGTCCAGCCACTAGACTGATGTACTCACCCTGTGCCAGTCATTGCACTGGTTACCAGGGCCATATTTGCCACTAGGCATTCGATCAAGTTTTTTTCTGTGTGTTTTTTTTTTTTATTAAAGTCCGGGATCACCTCCCGATCAACCGCTCACCCCCCACCCCCGGCCCACCTGCCTGCCTGCCTGCCTGCCCGCCCGCCTGCCTGCCTCCCTAAAGACGTCATACTCACCCTACTCCAGCAATGCCTGGTCTCAGCACCGGCAGCTCGTCCTGTGTGAGCGGTCACGTGGTACCGCTCATTAAGGTGATGAATATGGACGCATATTCATGACCTTAATAAGCGGTACCACGTGCCGCTCACGCAGGAAGGCGCTGCAGCGTTGGCACAGAGATGGAGGGATGTTCGGCGCGCTGTGGGAAAGGTGAGTATGACAGCCAGGGAGGACAGGGGGAGGAAGAAGGAGGATGGGGACAGGGAGCCGAGCCATGCATGATGGGAGCGGGGTGCCGAGCCATGCATACAGGAGGGAAGGGGAGGAGATGAGCCATGCATACAGGCAGTGGCGTAGGAAGGGGGTGCGGGGGGGCGGGCCGCCCCGGGCGGCACAATGTGGGGGCGGCTATCAGCATGGCTGCGCGTACTCATTCTCTGCTCCTTCCTCCCTGCATAGTGAGGACTGGAGCAGAGCGCTGGCAGTGCGCGCGGCCGTGCAGAGTTGCTGGCTGCAGTGTAGCAGGGGCACACAGTCACACACGCTGTGACTCACCCCCGCACCTGCAGTCAGCAGCAGAAGCTCCGATCCCGCCCCTCCAGCAGCGTCACAGCTCTCACAATGTGAAGAGCCATGGAGGGGCGGGGCTAAATGTCGGGGGCGGAGCCACGGACAAGCAGGAAGAAGAGGCAGAAGGAAATATGAAAATCAGAGCGGGAGACAGAAAAGATGTGAGAACAGAGACAGAAAACAACAGAGAGGCAAGACACAGGTGAGAAGTATATATATATATATATATATATATATATATATATATTACATCATTGTCTAAGGGTCACTCTTCCGTCTTTCTGTCTGTCCTTCTGTCTTTCTTTCTTTCACGGATATTCATTGGTCGCGGCCTCTGTCTGTCGTCGCTGATTGGTCTCGGCAGCTGCCTGTCATGGCTGCCGTGACCAATCAGCGACGGGCACAGTCCGATTAGTCCCTCCGCTGCAGTCAGTGCCCGGCGCCTGCTCTATACTCCCCACAATCAGCGCCCGCTCCATAATCCCCTCCAGTCACCACTCACACAGGGTTAATAGCAGCGGTAACGGGCCGCGGTGTAACGCACTCCGTTACCGCTGCTATTAACCCTGTGTGTCCCCAACTATTTACTATTGATGCTGCCTATGCAGCATCAATAGTAAAAATATGTCATGTTAAAAATAATAAAAAAATGAAAAAACCTGCTATACTCACCCTCCATCGCCTTTCCCGCTCCTCGCAACGCTCCAGTGCCCGCTCCATGCAAGCGGCAGCTTCCGGTGCCAAGGATGGTATGTGAGAAGGACCTGCCATGACGTCACGGTCATGTGACCGCAACGTCATCACAGGTCCTGCGCTCATACCAACCCTGGGACTGGAAGCTGCCTCGTGCGATACAGGGCCAGAATTCATCGGAGGGTGAGTTTATGTTTATTTTTTATTTTAAGTCTGTATACTACGTGGCTCTGTGCTGTATACTCCATCACTGGGCAATATACTATGTGGCTGGGCAATATACTACGTGACTGGGCAATATACTACGTGGCTGGGCAATATACTACGTGGCTGGGCAATATACTACGTGGCTGGGCAATATGCTACGTGGGCTGTGCAATATACTACATGGCTGTGTTATATACTACGTGGCTGGGCAATATGCTACGTGGGCTGTGCAATATACTACATGGCTGTGTTATATACTACGTGGCTGTGTTATATGCTATGTGGGCTGTGCAATATACTACTTGGCTGTGTTATATACTACGTGGCTGTGCTATACGCTATGTGGGCTGTGCTATATACTGCGTGGGCTGTGTTATACACTACGTGGCTGTGCTATATGCTACGTGGGCTGTGTTATATGCTATGTGGCTATGCTATATTTCTCTGCTGTATCTGCATCATGAATCATGCTATGTGTTAAAGGGGGGGCCCACTGAGACTCTTTCGCCCGGGGCCCTCTAAAACCGCGGCCGGCGCTGCAGCTGTTTAACGCTATTGACGTGCGGGCCCGCGCCCGTACGTCAATAGTTAACAACAGCCACCAGCCATTTGGAGGCTGGCAGCTGAAGTCGGCCGCAGCGCACACGTCGACGGCTTCTGACGTCATTGTCAGTCGCCGGCGAGTGCACGCTTCAGCTGCGTGGAGAGAGCAGGAGCGCGGTCAGGTAAGCAGAACTTGTTTTTTTTTTTTGCAGACCCGATCATGTGTGTTGTCCTATTTTTGGTAACCTTTGTGTGTATTGAGCCGAGGGGGGGGGGGGGCGCCAAACTCGGGAGCAGCCCCGGGCGGCAAAAGCTCTAGCTACGCCCCTGCATACAGGATGGGAGGGGGGAGATGAGCCATGCATACAGGATGGGGGGAAGATGAGCCATGCACACAGGATGGGAGGAGGGGGGTGAGATGAGCCATGCACACAGGATGGGAGGGGGGGGTGAGATGAGCCATGCACGCAGGATGGGAGGAGGGGGGTGAGATGAGTCATGCATACAGGATGGGAGGGGGGGGTGAGATGAGCCATGCACGCAGGATGGGAGGAGGGGGGTGAGATGAGCCATGCACACATGATGGGGGGTGAGATGAGCCATGGATACAGGATGGGAGGAGGGGGGTGAGATGAGCCATGCATACAGGATGGGAGGGGGGAGGTGAGATGAGCCATGCATACAGGATGGGAGAGGGGGTGAGATGAGGCATGCACACAAGATGGGAGGGGGTGAGATGAGCCATGCATACAGGATGGGAGGAGGGGGGTGAGATGAGCCATGCATACAGGATGGGAGGGGGGAGATGAGCCATGCACACAGGATGGGAGGAGGGGGTGAGAAGAGTCATGCACACAGTATGGGAGGGGGGTGAGATGAGCTATGCATACAGGATGGGGGGGTGAGATGAGCCATGCATATAGGATGGGAGGAGGGGGGTGAGATGAGCCATGCAGCCATGCACACAAGATGGAAGGAGGGGTGAGATGAGCCATGCACACAGGATGGGGGGGGGGGAGAGATGAGCCATGCATACAGGATGGAAGGGGGGGTGAGATGAGCCATGCTTACAGGATGCGAGGAGGGGGGGTGAGATGAGTCATGCACACAGGATGGGAGGAGGGGGTGAGATGAGCCATGCATACAGGATGGGAGGAGGGGGGTGAGATGAGCCATGCATACAGGATGGGAGGAGGGGGGTGTGATGAGCCATGCACACAGGATAGGAGGAGGGGGTGAGATGAGTCATGCATACAGGATGGGAGGAAGGGGTGTGAGATTAGCCATGCATAGAGGATGGGAGAGGGGGTGAGATGAGGCATGCACACAAGATGGGAGGGGGTGAGATGAGCCATGCACACAGGATGGGAGGAGGGGGGTGAGATGAGCCATGCATACAGGATGGGAGGGGGGAGATGAGCCATGCACACAGGATGGGAGGAGGGGGTGAGAAGAGTCATGCACACAGTATGGGAGGGGGGTGAGATGAGCTATGCATACAGGATGGGGGGGGGGGGGTGAGATGAGCCATGCATATAGGATGGGAGGAGGGGGGTGAGATGAGCCATGCAGCCATGCACACAAGATGGAAGGAGGGGTGAGATGAGCCATGCACACAGGATGGGGGGGAGAGATGAGCCATGCATACAGGATGGAAGGGGGGGTGAGATGAGCCATGCTTACAGGATGGGAGGAGGGGGGGTGAGATGAGCCATGCACACAGGATGGGAGGAGGGGGGTGAGATGAGCCATGCATACAGGATGGGAGGAGGGGGGTGTGATGAGCCATGCACACAGGATGGGAGGAGGGGGTGAGATGAGTCATGCATACAGGATGGGAGGAGAGGGGGTGAGATGAGCCATGCACACAGGATGGGAGGAGGGGGGTGAGATGAGCCATGCACACAGGATGGGGGGGGGGGTGAGATGAGCCATGTATACAGGATGGGAGGAGGGGGGTGAGATGAGCCATGCACACAGGATGGGGGGGGGGGGGTGAGATGAGCCATGTATACAGGATGGGAGGAGGGGGGTGAGATGAGTCATGCACACAGGATGGGAGGGGGGTGAGATGAGCCATGCATACAGGATGGTAGGGGGGTGAGATTAGCCATGCATACAGGATGGGAGGAGGGGGGTGAGATGAGCCATGCATACAGGATGGGAGGAGGGAGATGAGCCATGCATACAGGAAGGGAGGGGGGGGGGAGATGAGCCATGCATACATGATGGGAGGGGGGAGATGAGCCATGCATACAAGATGGGAGGGGGGAGATGAGCCATGCATACAAGATGGGAGGGGGGGAGATGAGCCATGTATACAAGATGGGAGGGGGGCATTATACAGTATTGAGCATCATGCGGGGTCATTATACAGTGTGGAGCATTATGTGTAGCCATTATACAGTATAGAGCACTGTATGGCCATTATACTGTATGCAGCATCATGTGGGGCCATTATACAGTATGGAGCATCATGTGGGGTCATTATACAGTATGGAGCACTGTGTGGCCATAGTTTTTTGCTTATAATTATTGTTTATGAAACAGTGTGATCAGCAGTACTAAATGAGTGTGATTGGGGCATGGATATGGGTGTGACTAGTTGTGAAATGGGTGTGGTCAGAGGCGTGGCCAAAAAAATTGCCGAACGACTACACCCATAGGGAATGAATGAGGCTGAACGCAGTGTTGCCGTAAGAAATCCGTTATGCGACAGATGCTGAAAAACTGCCCGATCTGCTGCAAAAGGCGACTTTCACATCAGCGATTTTTGCCAAAGTCACTGCCGATAGTGTCATACTCACCAAAGGGGGAGGCAGCGCTAAAAGTGCCTAGGGCAGGAGAAACTCTAAATACGGCCCTGCTGGTTACCCTTCTGCTATAGAATACAATATTGCTTGCACACTAAAGCTCTCCACAGTGCTGCACCACCCTATATCTCCTACCCCATTTCTATCTACCACCCGTCAAATATCAGGAAGTATCAAAACAAAGTAGCTTTGTATAAAACATGACGTTCCAAAAACAGACAAAAACTGCAGCATAAGAAAATGCGATGAACATTTTCAATGTCAAGGAACGCATTAAATGCCCATCACAGGACTGTAGAGGAATAAAGTCATCATTGGGGCCACAGGGACAGAGGAGAGCGATGTTCTGCTGATCTGTAAAGAGACAACTATCAAAAAGTCCAAAAAGGAATAGGCCTTCATGAACAACCAAAGTTGATATAGCAGTGCCCCCTTGTGGTTGCGTTCCATAGACCTACAGTATTTCAGATTTTCTTATATTTTTCTAAATTGTTTTTTTATTTTTACACGAAAATACTATCCATTGGATGGATGATAATTGTTAGATCAAAGGTTGCTCTTCTCTTCTTCAAGCTTCTCGGATACCGGTACCACTCTTCTACTCGTCACTATATGATGTGTTCCCACTGAATATTTTTTGCTGCGTTTTTGGAGCAGAAACTGAACAGAAACTCGAAGTTTTTTTAGTCACTTGAGATGGACTTTGGAGAGTTTTTGCTCATATGTTGCTAAAAAAAATCAATGAAAAGACCCTGTGTGAACACATCCTTTAGGGTATGTGCATACTCTTTGTGTTGAGATTTTAAAGAGCATCTGAGGATTTGGAGTCAGGTGAAACAGTCATGTCCCCACCCAAAGGTAATACACTTCCAAATCTACAACCTTTGTATCTGACATGTTAGGATTAGGGGGAAAACGTCAGCAGGATCGTGAGAAGTTTAAGGCCATTTTCACACTGAGTTTTTTTTAAGGTGTTAAAAAATGCTCAGTTTTTCAAGTAGAAACCATCCATGGTAACTCCTTTTTTGGGGAGATTTTTTTTATTTCTTGAAGAGTTTTTTCTGAAGCAATGTGATTGGACGGTGCCTAGATTGGAGATGTTTCCTTCAGGATCTGCTTCACACAAATGACATGTACTTTTTTTTTTTTTTTTTAAACTACAAATGTGTCCTATAAGATCCAGGTTTACACAGTCTCCCCTGCCTCCTGCTTGTAAGAGTTGAAAAGAAGAATGTTATCACAAGCAGGAGGCGCATTGAGTCCCTACAGTGTGAGTCAGGGGACAACAGTTCTAATTCTCTGATATTCAGCCCATATGCATGAATTAGAGTAGAGCAAATTCAGTGTAATTATACTCCAACCCTTCTGCAAAGCCTGAAGCATCGTGGGAAATTTGCTGTGCATTAAGGGAACCTTATCAGAGGAGAAGATCAAATCAACAAGGAAAACATCCCAGAAATGAAACATCAAATACGGAGTTAGTTGGTGGCCATGCCATGGATTATCTTCCTACCCTATCATGAACTTATAGACAAACCCAGCTCTGTTACATAGCTGTGAAATTCTTCACTACTGGTCAGTTCTATCTGGACTCTGTGACAAACCAAGCTCTTCTATATCACTAGGTAACTCTGTTACACATATGGCCAGTTCTGCCTGGACTCTTGCACAAACTTAGGTTATCTAGGGATGTAGAGGAGTTATCTAATCCATTGGCCTCTTTTGCCTACACTCTGTGACAAACCCAGCTCTGCTATATCACTGGGTAACCCAAACTGCATGCCCATGCTGCTTTGGACTCTATAACAAGTTCAGCTCTGCTACTTCGATATGTTATCTCTGCTGTACTACTGGACTTGTTTGTCTCAAAACCAATGTGTCTCAGCTCTGTTTTTCTGGTTCCTCTGAGTCGCTGTCCAACGCCGCTATCCCAATTGCTGTGACATCCACCCTATTTAGTTGGTTCCTGTGGTTCCTCCAGTTGCCGTCCTGCTGTATCTACCTCCACTGTTCCAACTGGACTGTTCTGCTGCGCCAGCATCATCGGTCCGTGCTGCATACCAGCTGTTCATCCAGACCAAGGACTTTGAGGATCCACGTCACCAGTAGGGAATATGAAAATCCATCTAGACTACCATTAACGATGGAAGGATTCTTTTTGCAAATTATCCACCAGATAGGCAAAACCATAATGTATAGTATCCCAAGGATTGCCCAGCATTAATATAATACCACACAGTACCCATAACGACCATCATCAGAGTCAGACACTACCACCGACAGTACTATTTTATTGCAAGTACACAGACATTACAGCAGCATTCAGGATAATCTGCTACAGGTCGAATGTTCACGGAGACTGGGTTCTATATAACAGTCTCTCCAAAAATCTCAACAATTACAGGTAGTAGAAAGGTTCCAGAATGACATCACTAAGGTCAGAGTTCATTGCCATTATGGATGCAGGAAGAACCCGGTGTTGATCTTTGGCCTGCGAAACATATATCTGCAGCGCCGACAGTGGTGAGAGAGGGTATGACGGTATACAAGAACATTAAAAACACAGGTCAGACGTTGTGCTCTTTCTACAGGTGGACAAGTCCGGTCTACGTTGCTGTCCACACATTGGATATATAAACACTCTTCACTTCGGAAGTTTCACAGTGGAAATGAGTTACGAAGAATGAAGGCACCGTTCACACCTAGATACGACGTCACCGACACACACTCATCACCAATACCACCGCTCTCTCCTCCAAAAAAAAGTGTTCCCCAACTCCTTCTGCAAAAGGGATTTGTGCTACTTGGTGTTTCCTTGACCAGCTATCTCCAGAGAATGACTATCGAGTGCCATTATGTAAGGCTTTGTGACCTCCGCTTGCTGCGCCTGTCCAACAGACGCGGGGACTCGAACATATTTTTCGAGCACGCCGAAGACACTCGGTTAGCACCTGAGCATGCTCGGATAAGCATTCGCTCATCACTAGTCAGGAGATTTTCCACCATATTCGTTACATGGACGTTAGAATTCTAGCCCTAAAGGAACCTATTGGGTCCAGTGGCCAAACCTACAAAAAAGGAGTGTCAGAGATGATAGACAGCTAAGGAATGGGGTAAAGTGGCAGAGAATTTATTAATTCAACATAATCTATGCATATTCCGGCCGGTATGGGTTGGGCGGGACTCAATTCTAAGTTTTGTTCTCGGGTCCCACAGTTAAAGGGGCTATCCAGGACTCTAATTGTTTTTCTTATTGGCCTAAGAACTAAGAAGCAGGTCAATATGTGCCCTCTCGGCCTGTCTCTCCCGCCACAGAACGGTCACGGATGTCATGTCGACAGAGCAGCTGCTGACGTCATGCTGATTGACTGACTGCTGGCTCCCCGCTGCCTAACTGCAGGGAGCCAACTGTCAATCACATGACATCGTCAGTCACACCCGGTAAACAGAAAAGAGCAGAAGAGAAGCAGCATCCCTGTTGACATGTAATAGTAGAATTGCCGGTAGGAGCTGGCACTGGGAGGAAGAGGCAGGTAGTCAGCAATTACCTGCCTGTCAGTTCTTAGTACCATGAAAAAAATTTTAATAGTCCAGGATAACCCCCTTTAATTCTTACACCAAAGCCCCATGATCGTGCTCGGAAAGACTCTTGGTGAGAGAAGACTGGAAACCTTTATTTATACCCAACTAAAATCACTTCCATTTAAAGGGAATCTGTCAGCAGCTTTTTGCTATATAGACTGAGAGAAGAACAATGTAGAGGCAGCAACCCTGATTCCAGGGATGTGTCACTTACTGGGTTGCTTGCAGTAGATTCAATACAATCAGTGTTTTATCAGCAGGAAATTATCTCTGCAGGACTAGTTATCCTGTGCAAGCCAGTCCAGCTAATCTTAGTAAACACACCCCACCACTGACTGGCAGCTTGTACACTGTAAACTGCCAATCAGGGGTGTGGGCGGGGTTATACACAGCTCAGTATTCCGAGCTCTGCTACATCTACAGCAGAGAAAACAGCGATTCTATCAAAATGGCAACCAGCAGCCCATTAAGTGACACATCACTGGAATCAGGGTCTCTGCCTCTACACTATGCTGCTCTCAGATTACATGTCACAAATATGCTGATTGATTCCCTTTAAAAGCCAGTTATTCAGCGGCAGCCTGTGTTCTCTGAATACATGTGGTTTGGAGCATACTGTCCATGCCTTAATATTGTCATAAAATCTTTATCTAAAAAATAAAATATACACAGAAAAATATAATTCTAGAATAAATAATTATTTGAAATTTCATCTTTGAGTAATAAAGGCAGAAGCACGATCTGACATCTGTAAATTCTATCTTCAAAACTTGTTTATTTTGCTTTTTGGTCCTTTTTTATGCACAATATTTTACTCTGTAAAAAAATCTACCGTATTTGTGTGAGGAAACAGTCAGTAAGCAGGCTAGCTGCTGCTCACCGATTGGATCTTGTGTTTTTCCACAAACGGGCATCTAAATATTTGAGTGTATGTGTAAATATTGATTTTTTATTTTTTTTTTTGCATTGGCAGTACATGTGTTCATATGCAGGGGTAGGTAATAGGGGCAGTGGATTTATTTTGTGCACATAAAAATATATTGCTATTTGAAAATGACTGCATTGGACTGTATCTAGTGTTTTTTAAGCAAATGGATAACTAAATATTTTAATTTATGCATAAATAATGAACGCAGGGATGTGAAGTATGGACAGAGGCCCTGCAAACTGGAGGTTTACAAGAATAAAAATAAATGTTGCATTACACAGAGTAAGAAAAAAAAAAAAAGCAGAATAAAATTGTTATTGTTTCTGTAGCCACTAGGGGGAGCACAGTGCGTGTAGACTTATCATGGAGTTGAATAGGAGTTTTCTAAATCTGTATGCAGTGAGCTCCCCCTAGTGGTGTTGGCAGGCAGTGTTTTATGGTGTAGCTAAGGGAATTTTGAGTTTGGCATTAGAAAAATAAAACCCTGGACCTTATCAATTAATGAGTGCAGGGCTATGGAGTAGGACTAATAGATCTGCAAACCTCAGACTGCTGATTATTTCCAATAATAAAAAAAAAATAATTACAATAATATTAATAAAAAAAAAAAAAGAACAAAAAATGAATAAAATGACTTAATAAGGAAAAGAAATCCAAATAAAAGCAGAATAAAATTATATAATAATAAATATTAATTATTGTTATTATTTCCGCAGCCACTAGGGGGAGCAAAGTGCATATAGATTTTTTTTTTTTTTTTTAAGTGTTCAATAGACGATTTATAAATCTGTATGCAGTGAGCTCCCCCTGGTGGTGTCTGCAGGCAGATAGTATTTTAATATGTAACCCATGTAAGGTTGAGTTTTTGCATAAGAAAAATAAAACCCTGGACCTTGTAAATTAATGAGTGAAGGGCTATGAAGTAGGGCTAATGGATCTACAAACCTTGGATTGTTGATAATTCCCAATATTAATAAAAATAAATAAATTTCACAAAATAAGAAGAAAAAGAAAACGGGATAAAGGAGTAAAATTACATATTATTATTATTATAAATAATATTATTATTATTATTTGTATTATTATTATAAATAATTATTTTATTATTATTATAAAATTATTATTTTAATATTATAAATAATTATTTTATTATTATTATTATTATTATTATTATTATTGTTATTATTATTTCTGCAGCCACTAGGGGCAGCACAGTGCATATAGATTTAGTATGGAATTCAATTTCAAATAGGCGATTTATAAATCTGTATTCAGTGAGCTCCCCCTAGTGGTGTATTTTCATACATAACTTAGAGAATTTTGAATCTTACATTAGAAAAAGAAAACAGTGGACCTGCACTCATAGGAAGAGAAGGATCGGGCATTTTGATTTTTAAAATCTGATTCTTTTGTTTTCAGGGATGATAGTTCGATGCCAAGGGAGTCTGGCAGTGGCTTTTTCCTCTCTCCCCATTGAAAACACATGAGAGCTTAGGGCTTAGGTTCAGTCAACAGCTTTCCCTCGTGTATGGCCAGGCCCCTTCCAATAAACATCGTGTCTGCTACCATTTTGCAAACAACTAATACTAATTAGTTTCACAAACTTTCTTCCCACTTATTTGAAAAAATGACAAAAAAAATCAAAAACCTTCAAAACAACCTGTTTTCACCCAAAACCCGCTTACAACATCCTCCGCACACTATCTCATACAAACACAACTGAAATAAATACTGTACACAGATCAGACATGACTTGTGCCAATAAATACATAGTGGAGGGTCCGGAGCTCAGGATTTTGGTGGGATGGATAGGACAAGATATTATTATCCTCGAGACTCGAGAGACCTGGAAGGAAAGAGGACAAGATGGTCAGTTGGAAGGAAAAAAGAATAAAACACATAAAACTGTAGTAACCTGATACCTCAGTGAGTGCCACGACGCATATACAGCTCTGGCAAAAATTAAGAGACCACTGCAAAATGGTCAGTTTGTCTGATTTTTCTCTTTATAGGTATATTTTTGAGTAAAATGTAAATTGTTTTTTTTATTCTATAAACTTCTGATATGTCTCCGAATTTCCAAGGTATTTTTTTTCTGACAAAGAAAAATGGTCAAAATAAAAAACAAACTAAAAAACAGTGCTTTCAGACCTCAAATAATGCAAAGAAAACAAGTTCATTATCATTTAGAAACGACAATACTAATGTTTAACTCAGGAAGAGTTCAGAAATCAATATTGTGTGGAATAACCATGATTGTTAATCACAGCTTTCATGCGTCTTGGCAGCTTTCCACCAGTCTTTCACTCTGCTTTTCTGTGACCTTATGCCACTCCTGGTACAAAAGTGTAAGCAGTTCCTCTTTGTTTGATGGCTTGTGACTATCATCATCCTCTTGATTACATTCCAGAGGTTTTCAATGGGGTTCAGGTCTGGAGATTGGGCTGTACAAGACAGGGATTGATGTGGTGGTCTCTTAATCTTTGCCATAGCTGTGTATTATGTGTATGTATATATATATATATATATATATATATATATATATATATATATATATATATATATATATATATATATATATATATATATATATATATATATATAGTGAGTACAGAAAGTATTCAGACCCCTTTAAATTTTTCACTCTTTACTCTTTGTTTCATTGCAGCCATTTGGTAAATTCGAAATATTTCATTTTTTCTCATTAATGTACACTCTGCACCACATCTTGGCTGAAAAAAAACAGAAATGTAGAAATTTTTGCAAATTTAATAAAAAAGAAAAACTGAAATATCACATGGTTATAAGTATTCAGGCCGTTGCTCAGACACTCATATTTAAGTCACATGCTGTCCATTTCCTTGTGATCCTCCTTGAGATGGTTCTACTCCTTCATTGGAGTCCAGCTGTGTGTAATTAAACTGATAGGACTTTATTTGGAAAGGCGCACACCTGTCTATGTAAGACCTCACAGCTCACAGTGCATGTCAGACCAAATGAGAATCATGAGGCCAAAGGAACTGGCCAAGGAGCTCAGAGACAGAATTGTGGCAAGGCACAGATCTGGACAAGGTTACTACAGAATTTCTGCAGCACTCAAGGTTCTAAGAGCACAGTGGCCTCCATAATCCTTAAATGGAAGAAGTTTGGGACCACCAGAAGTCTTCCTAGACCTGGCCGTCCAGCCAGACTGAGCAATCGTGAGAGAAGAGCCTTGGTGGAGAGGTAAAGAAGAACCCCAAGATCACTGTGGCTGAGCTCCAGAGATGCAGTAGGGAGATGGGAGAAAGTTCCACAAAGTCAACTATCACTGCAGCCCTCCACCAGTCAGGTCTTTATGGCAGAGTGGCCCGACGGAAGCCTCTCCTCAGTGCAAGACATATGAAAGCCCGCATAGAGTTTACTAAAAAAACACATGAAGGACTCTCAGACTATGAGAAATAAGATTCTCTGGTCTGATGAGACGATGATAGACCTTTTTAGTGATAATTCTAAGCGGTATGTGTGGAGAATACCTGGCACTGCTCATCACCTGCCCAATACAATCCCAGCAGTGAAACATGGTGGAGGCAGCATCATGCTATGGGGGTGTTTATCAGCTGCAGGGACAGGACGACTGGTTGTCAATGAAGGAAACATGAATGCGGCCAAGTACAGAGATATCCTGGATGAAAACCTCTTCTCTGCTCTGGTCCTCACACTTGGTCGAAGGTTCACCTTCCAACAAGACAATGACCCTAAACACACAGCTAAAATAACAAAGGAGTGGCTTCAGAACAACTCTGACCATTCTTGACCGGCCCAGCCAGAGCCCTGACCTAAACCCAACTGAGCATCTCTGGAGAGACCTGAAAATGGCTGTCCACCAACGTTCACCATCCAACCTGACGGAACTGGAGAGGATCTGCAAGGAAGAATGGCCGAGGATCCCCAAATCCAGGGGTGAAAAACTTGTTGCATCATTCCCAAGAAGACTCATGGCTGTACGAGCTCAAAAGGGCTTCTACTCAATACTGAACAAAGGGTCTGAATACTTATGACCATGTGATATTTCAGGTTTTTTTAATAAATTTGCAAAAATTACTACATTTCTGTTTTTTCAGCCAAGATGAGGTGCAGAGTGAACATTAATGAGAAAAAAATGAACTTTTTTGAATTTACCAAATGGCTTCAATGAAGCAAAGAGTGAAATTTAAAGGGGTCTGCTTGTGTATAATATTGTACATTTTTCTTAACACTTTCTCTGGACATTCCTAAATGTGTTCACGAGCAGGATGATAAGCGATGCAGAAGGAAAGGTAAATGGGGCGGAAGTGAATTGTTGTTGCAGAGCGGCGAGATAATGAGGTGGAAGATGGAAATCCATTGTATCAGTTGACAATTAAATATTTGTACAGCTAAAAATTCGGAGGTCTATACTATGGAAGGGAAATGAGCCAGGAGATATCGAGTTAGGAAATGTAACTGTGGTTTAATAATTCCTGACGTGGTTGTAATACCAGGTGCCTACTACTCATAACTCAGAGATATAATCTACATGCAAAAATACAAATTAAAGGGAACCTGTGGGCAGCTTTTTAGAGTAACGTCATCCCAGTAAAGTACCTGTAATGATGCCTGCCTCCATACCTTTGTATTACAAATCCGTGTCTTTGTTGTCTCATAATCCATCTGCAATTTCTGCAGGTGCTTGGTCTGGACTTCCTGCTCTCCAGCCTGTTTCTCCTCCCAGCATCAGCCTCCTGCCACTGAATGACAGGTCGTTCGTCTCTTTGACCTGATTTCCATGGCTGACAGCTCTCACACAGATGCCATCATTGGCACCCGCACAGTAACGTCCTAATGACGCTACAGGAGCTGGAATATCCATCTTTGCAAGGGGGGCCTCCCCTGGGAATGACGGTACCTGAATGAGAGGTCTACCAGGATAGCAAGTCATATAAACTGCCGTATCGCGCAGACGCTGTCATTCCCAGGGGCAGCACATGCATAGATAGATACTCCGGCTCTCACAGATGTTATTGCGCATCCATACAGCCCACTATGGGGGTGATCTAATAACAGATGCCTATTCTTTAGAGTGGGAAGAAAGGAGCAGCACCATCTCCCTGCTTTTTCTAGTAAGTGATTTTTCTTCTCCCAGAGCTGGATTCACAGCTACACTGCTCAGACCTGCTTTAAGGTGTGGCTTCTGTTTGCGTGCTATTTAGCACCAGTACCTTATGTCTTATTTGCGTGCTGTGTATGGAAGACATTGTATCAGTTAGTCTTCCCCCACCAGCTCAGAGACAACTGAATATTAGAGTCTGCAGAGGGGAAAACTGGTGAAAAATACAGGATATAAGAAAAAAATTATGTACAAAAATTGTGCTAGTCTTTGTGTACATGCACATCACAACCTATTCTGTTACCTGAAACAGCAAGTACAGCTAATTAGTTGTGCTCTCATAACGCAGTGGAAAAGTTAGTTTTCCCCACATCAGATTACTGTACACATTTGCCGTAATGACTACCCTGACAACAATACAAATCACAAGGTCAAGCTCTGCGCAGACACTGAACAAGCAGAAGGTGCTGGGAAATAGCAGGCTGTAGCCGTTTATCTCTAGCGGTTCCATAAAGAATGAATACAGAAACGCATGCAGAGTCCCGCTCTCAGGACTAGTGGGGGTCCCAGAGGTCGGAGCCCCAATGACCAGTAAGTTTTCCGCTATGCTATTCAATAACTTCATGGTAGGCAACTACACTTCTCTTACGTGTAACTATTCTGCTGCTGTCGACGTCGAGCCGTCCTCATTTTTTCGAAGCGGGCTTCCATTTCCTCCAGCACTTTTGGCGTGTAGCGTACAACCAGCTTTACCGTTCCCTGTGCCGCCTTCAGAAGCTCCACCGCCATCTCGTGCTGCTCTCCCTCCACGCTCTGCAGGGGAGGGAATATCAGTCACCTTGTAGAGACATTAAAATTGTAAGACCTGGGGCGTGGACTTGGCATCAAGCAGGGACGTCGTGCCTGAGCACAGCTCTCTTCCCTAGACTCTGTTCAAAAAGCTTTTTTCCTGGATAAGGGTGCCTAAAACCCCACACATGGACCTCGCTGACCTTCTGCCCCTACTGCCACGCCTTGAGAATCCATCTGGATGGCCTGGTGGACATCTTTGGGACTCGGACGCTGACCGAGGCTTGGAACTGGGGACAGCTTTCCAGCCGGGTACTCTACATTGGCAGACGAGGGTCTGTTGCCCATTCCCCTCCGCTCGGAGGTCTGATCGTGCCCTGGGCTTAGAAATGCGATATCCCCCACAGCGCTGAGGACGGGAGCGCCAAAGACATAGGTAAGGAACTGAGGTTTTCCCGCCAGCATCCCGTGAGACCTGCGTTCAGCACAGCCCGAGGCCTGTAGTTAGTGCCCGAGACCCCTGAGAGCCGAAGTCTCAGTGCAGAACACTGGACACCTTCACTCCGGACCAATCCTGACCCGTGTCCTCTGTACGATCTCCTCTTCCCCTGAAGGTCTCCCCCCATAACTGCTGTTTTGGAACCAAAGATGTCATCTTAGAGCACCTACACCACCGCAGCATGTCCTGACGCTCCAACCTTACCTCCCCCTCTTCTTCCTCCACACTGCGCAAAGAATAGGCACAGGACCTTCTGTTCCTGTGTAATGGTGTGACAGAGACTTTTGTATAGCTTCCCCTGAAGACAACACTTGTAGTGTGAACATTGACTTGGATTTTAGCGCATGTTATTGCATAATGTTTAGTGTGTAAAATGTAATGTAAAATGCATGAAGTTTTAAAGGTACTGATGCTGCTGTGTGGGTGCTGTATTGGTAATGCCCCTGGTACACTCAGCTCAGGGGTAGGAACATTAGGACAGATAGGCAGTGGAGGGCTTATTAGTATACGAGCGATAGGTATAGGATAAGTATTGTGCAAGTGTTAATGTAGGAAAGTAATGCAAGATATGTGCTTGAATGTAGGTGAAAGGTTAGGTCGTCCCAGCAACAGACTGCAGGAACAGATACAGTTAAATGTTTGGGACCAGCCCAACATGGCAAGGGGTAGGTCAAGCAAGAAGGGGAATCATTTCCTGGTGGACATTGATAGACTTAAATTCTTTGTCCCTGACTGTAGAGCAAGCATCCTTGATAGCCATCAAGTTCTGCCCCATACTCCTGGATTGGCTTTCCCTTTTTCAAAAAGGGGTTATTCCTAACCCCCGCTCATCCCCGTAGCCAATAGGATCTTCTGACCTTCCCACACACACACACACACACACGCACACACACACACACACACACACACATATATATATATGTTATGCTGTATCGTACATCCATCTCCCACCCTCCCTCCCTAACAAAACTGGTGACCTCGTGGATTTGCATACTGGTGTTTCGCTCATCTCTTGGATCCGTGTGTCAATTTTGTTGTTTGTTTTTGTGGAAGAAAAAAAAAAAGAGTAAAGCTGTGATTGACTTGCACCCATCTTGGTGTTTTGTGCCTTATTTCATATATCTGGGGCCTTAGTTATGTTTTGTCTCTACAGTCTAGTTTTGTCAGTTAGAGTTAGTGTGAGGTTCGCGTTAAATTCAGGTTAAAGCTGCAGTGGGCTGGAGGCACATGGAGTTCATATCATTCTAACAGCATGAGGTCGTACCAAATTTCCTGTGGACCTTCCTGTAATCTCCAGGCCCTACAGCCCCATCTAGGCATTGAGGAGTGTGCCTTAATCTTTTCCATACAGTGGAAGCTTGACGGGGAACCATGTGAGGGAAACACAGTGGATCTTGGGTGTGCCGTGGGGCCGGATTGGAAATCCTTGGTGTTGACAGGAGGATCAGGTGTAGGGATAATCCAAACTGAATGTAAGCAGAGGCTTGATATGTACTCTATTGATGAAATTTGAACGAAGAGTACTGTCCCCAAAGCTGCGTGTTGAAGACTGTTGTATCTGAATTGTCCAGTATCTACATATATAATCGCCAGTTGGGACTTCCGGACGCTGTCCCCGAATCCCATAAGGCACCGCAGCAGTGTCACTTGCACAGGCGCAAGTGACATTCACGTCACCGCTATTCCCGCGCATGTGCAGTAACAGCCACAACTGCGTGCTCAACTCGCTCTACCAGTGCATGCGCGGTAATGACGCAGCTGTTACTGCGCCTGCGTGGGGAATAGCGGTGACGTCTATGTTTTACTTGTGCAGCCGCAGTAGTCCACTTTTGGAACAGACAATCACGCACACATACAAACTGCACCAAACAATGTACCACCTCCAATCATAGTCACAACAGCTTACAAGAGACCACATAGGGTAAATAGACACACAGCACACAGGGAAGACACCACATAGCGAACACCACTCAAGAAACACTACACCAAATACCAAAATACAGCACACAACAAGGAAGAAACAGTGCACAAGGGGTGAAAGAGGTCAAATGAGCCAACACATACAATACAAAAATGCAGAGGGATGATATAGAATAGATATGATGGAAAGCGGAAACGGTGTGAGACATGTCCGCTGCTCCTGTCACACCCACTAAGCATTGTGATGCAGCGGTAGGACCATATATAGTGAAACGGCAGTGACCCAAGCAAGTTCAAACAAAACGTTCTTTTATTATGTTACTTCACACAGTCAATATAGTACACAGCTTCTTCATACAGTCCATTAATAATGCATGGCTATATGACGCAGTCAATACACAGGCCGAACTTCCCTCTGTCCAGTTTCCCTGGGTGACCGCACGCCGGTAACAAGTCTCTGTACTCACTCAGCGCACTGCACTCTTTATCCTCTGGAGTGCAGCCGGGTACACATAAGACAGCCCAAGACGCAGGGTGTCAGTCTCTCTGGTTCCTTTAGCCTCTGTGTTGCTCCACACAGAGAGAGCTCTGCAGACAACTGCCCTGTCTGCTTCCAAGAACATACTGACACCCCTCCCCCAGTACTACAGGGCTTTTTAATCAGTCACTGCTTCACTATTCTAATTACAGCCACACCTGTGACTGTAGTACGCCCGCATGGCCTCACTATGCTTCCATGCACATTCTGGAGAGCACATACAGCGCCCCCTAGCTGTAACAGGGGTCACTGCCTCACAGCATACACAGACGTTAATTTCACCGCACTCCCGATGTGATAGCATTGGGCCTATTTCTACTATATATATATATATACACTAGATGGAGGCCCGATGCTATCGTATCGGGAGGGTGGTAATGTCACAATGGGGGCAGGCTTTGCAGCGATGAGAATCTCTCCCCCCCATATGCTCACCCACCTATCCACTCTCTCTTTCCCTTTTGTGAGGTAAAATGTTGTTTAAAAACAATCAGTGAAATATTTTACCTGACAAAATGAAGCCACAGTGATCCCCTGCTGTAATGTCAGTATTGTCTTTTGCTTCCTCCCCTGCCCAGGAGATGTGGTATGCTCCGTACACGGTCAGACACACATAATTTTTAAAATGAACTTTCGTTTGTGTGAAAACCCCTTTAACGTGACCGGCTTCCTCTGCCTGTAGACACGTCGCACATCTGCCACCGGGATCAGCCGAATGATTCACTGCACCTGCCTGGAATTCGCGCAGGCGCAGTAAATCAGACCGCCGCCATCTTTGTGCAGACAGATAGCGGCAGTCACATTAAAACTGCACATGCGGTCCTCATGTACAAAGATGGCGGCAGTCAGTGAATCATTTGGCTGATCCCGGCAGTGGGGCTGGTGGTACCGCGCAAGAGGCTGCGTACGGCGTATAAAATGTGTGTGTGTGTGTGTGTGTGGTGCAACGGTGTTCCACTGGTGTCCCAATATGGCGGTCAGTGAACTACCGCCACGTGGAATTCTGGGATCTGGACACATCTGGATGGAACAGGTTGTGAAGTCATTAAAACGTAAGTATATATTACTTAAGATATTACTGAGATGAAACAAATCCCTAGACAATCCACTGGGAAAAACTGCATTCAAAGTGTACTGAAGACATTGGAGAAGTGAAGTCTGTGTTTACTCAACTTATGAATTCTGATACTGCAGGACATTTACTGACTTCTAGCAGTGTAAAACGGGGAAAGCAGATGCACAAAATAGTGATATTATCTATCCCTCATATACTTTGGCTTCGTTAAGCCCATTTCATCATTGCTAGGGTTAATCCTATATCTTGTAGGCCTTTCCTGACATCTAGCGGGCACTCAGATCGATTTGTGGTAAAATTATAGACAGATATCCCTGATTAATGTAGATCTCTACCTTCTAGCTAAAATCTTGTCTCAATGCTTGAATTCTTGGTTGGGATCCCTCATACATAAAGACCAAATTGGCCTTGTTCCTCAAAGACAAGCATCTGACAACATATGAAGGGTCTCCCATCTCCTGCATCACTGCAAACAACGTAAATTAGCAAGCATGCTACTGTCAGTCCACATTAAAAACGCCTTTGATTATGTCTCGTGGCCTTGCCTATTTGCAGTCTTATTGAAATGGAATTTCCCCAATCAATTTCACTCATGGATTTATGCTCTACATAGCTACCCCTCAAGCACAATCATTACGATGGCTTTTTTTTCCTATGACAAGAGGTACTCGCCATGGGTGTCCTCTTTCACCGCTATTTTTCCTCCTCGCAAATGAGCCACTAGCAATCCACTTCCGTCTGAACCCAAACATTCAAGTCACCGAATTGGCTTCTATTTCCCACAAACGTTTTATGTTTGTAGACAACATCTTTCTCCTCCTAACCGTCCCACAGACCTTCCGGCCCGCCCTGCTCCAATCCATTCAGAGCTTCGAACAAACCTCTGATTAACCAAATAAAATCATACTCTGTGAACATTTCCTTTTCAGCTATCCCGATTTTCACAGCTCAAACTAAACTTCCTCTTCCAATGGGCCACAAACCACTTAAGGTACCTTCACACATAACGATATCGTTAACGATATCGTTGCTTTTGGTGACGGTGCAACGATATCGTTAAGGAAATCGCTATGTGTGACAGCGACCAACGATCAGGCCCCTGCTGTGCCATCGTTGGTCGCTGAACAAAGTCCAGAACTTTATTTCGTCGCTGGATCTCCCGTGGACATCGCTGGATCGGCGTGTGTGACACCGATCCAGCGATGTCTTCACTGGTAACCATGGTAAACATCGGGTAACTAAGCGCAGGGCCGCGCTTAGTAACCCGATGTTTACCCTGGTTACCATCGTAAAAGTAAAAAAAACAAACAGTACATACTTACCTACCGCTGTCTGTCCCCGGCGCTGTGCTCTGCACTCCTCCTGTACTGGCTGTGAGCGTCGGTCAGCCGGAAAGCAGAGCGGTGAAGTCACCGCTCTGCTTGCCGGCCGCTGTGCTCACAGCCAGTACAGGAGGAGTACAGAGAAGCAGAGCGCCGGGGACAGACAGCGTTAGGTAAGTATGTACTGTTTGTTTTTTTTACTTTTAGGATGGTAACCAGGGTAAACATCGGGTTACTAAGCGCGGCCCTGCGCTTAGTTACCCGATGTTTACCCTGGTTACCGGCATCGTTGGTCGCTGGAGAGCGGTCTGTGTGACAGCTCTCCAGCGACCAAACAGCGACGTTGCAGCGATCCGGATCGTTGTCGGTATCGCTGCAGCGTCGCTTAATGTGAAGGGGCCTTTAGACTACCTACGTGTGAGATTAACGGCCAAATGCTGCTTGAGCTCAACTCACTTCTCCAAACATGGGGGGAAGCTGCATCTCTCTTGGCCCCGTATATGAGCGCTAAACATTACTCTACTCCCTAAATTATTCTACTTATTTTGTGTATTACCAATGTCCGTCCCATCCCACTTCCTCAAAACAACCCAAAGCCTAGTTAACACCTTTGTCTGGAAGGATGGCCTCCGCAGAGTCAACAGAGCCACACTATATCGTAACCGCCTGAAATCTAACCAAATACTACCAAGCAGCCCAAGTAGCTCAATTAACCTTATGCCATGCTTCCTCTGAACCTCCTTTGTGACTTTCCTTGGAAGCTCCTGAGGACCACCCGTTGACCCTCGATACATTGTTATGGCTCCTCCTCATCAAATACAAACAAATTATGAACCCTATTATATCGCCCTCACTCAAAACCTGGGACTCCCTGAAATACTTTTCGACTCTAGTTTTCCCTTTTCTGCCTCTTTTTTTCCACCTATGGGTTAACTTGCAATTTCCCTCAGGCAATGAGTCCCTTCTATCTTTTTGCTCATGCATTGCAGCAGGGATCACCAGATTCCAGTACCTATTTAATGTTGATGGCATTATTCCATTTCTGACCCTTCAACAAGAATATACCCTCCCCTCTAAAGAAATATTTTGATATCTGCGACTTAAACATTTTATTTCGACACTGTTAAGGAACTCCACCCAACCTTAAACGTTCACCCTCACGCTCCCGGCACCATTTCACAACTTTACTCCCACATAATTTACACCTATCATAGACGTAATTTAACTCATACATACGGTTGGGAATCGGACATTGGATCCACTCTGTCTCAGAATGCTCTCAAATTTGGTCCTCATCTACTGGAGGGATACTAAACACCTTAATGATGGAAACAAATTATAAGGTGCTGACCAGATGGTACCTGACCACAGCTAGAGTGGTCAAAGCAGTCCCCATCTACTCTCCCAACTGTTTTAGAGGTTTCAATTCCACCAGCGAAATGTACCACATATGGTGATTATGACCCATAGTCTGAAGACTCTGGATAAGAGTATACTTCTTAATTATTTCGGTCACTGACATTAGCTTAAAAAATACTCCCAGGGAAGCTTTACTTTAATAAACTTGTCACTAATGTCACCAACCACTCCCAAGTACTCCTCTCATTCATATTTTTAGTGGCTAAACAAACCATATCTTGGAAAAAAATCAGGTTTAGATCTATCGGAGGTCAAAAGACACCTCATGATTAACACAAAATTATCAGCCATACTCACAGATAAAGTCCACAAATTTGAGAACGTTTGGCTCCTCTCAGTGGAATACGCTAATCATACCACCTTCGCCATGCCACCCCTTTTGCCTTAAAAGTTGTCACCTCTTTCTCTTCATGAAGTATTTAGTCATCATGAGTCTCGACAGGTCTCCGCTCTTGGGCCCCACTGGGGTGCACTCTTCTATGCACCCACTGAAGTGATCGCGGGTTGCGATCAACCATCCTGAGCCATTTTTACTACTGTTATCCTCTAAGGTGCTGGATACGTTTTTGGAGCTCCTGAAAACTCCAAAGTCTAGGTGAAACCACAATCTCTGCATCCCTGATACCGATAACATGAAGGCCCTGAGTATTTATGCAAAAAGTTAAAATAAAACAGGTGCCAGTTGCTAAAACAGGGCAAGCTTGGCAAAATAAGGTCATATCTTACCACTCCATTGACAGACAGCAGCTGGTCCCCACGTTTCAGCCCTCCGTGGCGATCTGCCACTCCACCAGGAATAATACGTGAAATGTAAATGGGGGAGTTTTGTTCTTTGCCTCCCATGATATTGAACCCTAGGCCTTCATCTGTTTTTGGAAGCTCGACAACTCTTGGGTGGGCATGTCCTTCACTGGCAGCAAAGGCGGCAACCGTAGCCTATATGGGAAAAAAGATTTAAGAACGACTTGACGATTTGTGAAGTTAGAAATTCAGAACTTTTAGGGTTTCGCTAAGTATTATGTGGTTAATGAGCAACTCAAAAGTTCCTTATTCTTGATGCCAATTTGGGATGCAAACACCAAAATCATCACATCCTTTATAGTACCATTGTGCTCTTATGTGTCAGAGGTAGACTATCACGCAGGGGTTTCTTGAGCCTATCAGAGAGCCCTCCATCCATCCATACAGAACATGTGAAGTTCTCCCTGGGTCTCCTACTGGAGATAAGCATCTTGGAGACAAAGAAGGACGCTTTGCCCCTAGTGCATAAATTTGATCAGCCCACTGTATGGACAGCCATGGAGCAGATACCATGAGACAGGACAGTACACCAGGAGATGTGGAGGGGGCCATAGGAGGGCAACAACACAGCAGCAGGAGCAGTGCCAGAGCCCTGCAAAAGTCCAAGCTGCTATAGTAGTGATCAAAATAATAGCACTGTGTTCAAAAACATGAGTTAATCACAAAATCTTTCTATTAGTCTACTAGTGAACTTAAAAATATAAGTTGTCATAATGGTATACTTCAAATAATAACTCACCCTGGCAGTGGCGTGTGCCCTTATTTCAGCATTACCGCTGATATCTAGGGTATCATATAACTGCTCATATACCTGTACGGAGAGAACACAGAAGAAAATAATGGAAATATCCATAATATAGCTTCCAAAAAGTGAACCCGTAACTAATTTGGACACAACAAGTGCATTTGATTCTGCTAATTTACACATTTTCTTCAATAAACTGCTTGTTTAAAACAGATCAAAACAATATTGTACCAGTACACACATAAAGTGTAAAAATGTATAAACTTGAAAAGACAAAAAAAGTTTAGAACATGCAGTGACCAACCCTAGTCTAAGAACTTAGTGCTTTGACTATCCATAGAAGATCCAGTAAAATAATGAAGGCAAGCAATACTTACACCAAAATGGTGCGTCCAGATGGGGAAAGAGTAAATGTGTGCTGGTCCAAAGGCCCCTACGCGCGTTTCACCAGCAGCTTCATCAGCCCCCTGTTTTTTCAAGTTTATACATTTTTACACTTTATGTGTGTACTGGTACAATTTGTAGGAATACTTTGTTTTTTTCTGTTTGTATGTTTTTAATACTTTTAAATTACATATTAATAAAAGATGTTACATTTGATGAGACTTTCCTGCACTCTTGTCTCTTGTGTTGGTTTTGATATTTCCTCCTTAATAATGTCTGGGGTATCCCCCACTGTCAATGACAGCCACAATTGTCTTATCTAAGACAACATGTCTCCAAAGATAGTGATTTGCCAAAGTGCTAATAGAGATTAATAAATTGTAACTGGCCAGAGTACCCATACAGGTAGTGACCAGCCAGAGTGCCCTCATAGACATTGACCAGCCAGAGTGCCCTCAGACATTGACCAGCTAGAGTGCCCTCCTAGACAATGACCAGCCAGAGTGCCCTCCTAGACAGTGACCAGAGTGCCCTCATAAACATTGACCAGCCAGAGGGCCCTCATACACAGTGACCAGCCAAAATGTCATGATAGACAGTAACCAGCCAGACCAAGTAACCAGCCTAACCAAGTAACCAGCCAGACCAGTAACCAGCTCATACACAGTGACCAGCCAGAGTGCCCTCATAGACAGTAACCAGCCAGAATGTCCTCATAGACAGTAACCAGCTCGTACACAGTGACCAGCCAGAGTGCCCTCATAGACAGTAACCAGCCAGAGTTCCCCCATAGAGAGTGACCAGAGTACGCACATAGATAGTGATCAGCCAGAGTATCCACATAGACAATGGCCAGCCAAAGTACCCACATAGACAGTAACCAGCCAGAATGTCCTCATAGACAGTAACCAGCTCGTACACAGTGACCAGCCAGAGTGCCCTCATAGACAGTAACCAGCTCATACACAGTGACCAGCCAGAGTGCCCTCATAGACAGTAACCAGCCAGAGTTCCCCCATAGACAGTGACCAGAGTACCCACATAGATAGTGATCAGCCAGAGTACCCACGTAGACAGTGACCAGCTAGTGTGCCTCAGAAGAGAGTGCCCCAACAGAAAGCTATCAAAGAGCAGCCCAAATTGAATAATCACTGTATCAGTGCCCCAAGAGAAAGTGATCAGAGACCCCCAATAGCCATGGACCACGCAGGGTCCCACAGAAGTCAGTCACCTACCAGAAAGCCTATATATACACATAGTTACATAGTTATTAAGGTTGAAGGAAGACTATAAGTCCATCTAGTTCAACCCATAGCCTAACCTAACATGCCCTAACATGTTGATCCAGAGGAAGGCAAAAAAAACCCATGTGGCACATTGGGGAAAAAAATTCCTTCCCGACTCCACATACGGCAATCAGACTAGTTCCCTGGATCAACGCCCTATCAAGGAATCTAGTGTATATACCCTGTAACATTATACTTTTCCAGAAAGGTATCCAGTCCCCTCTTAAATTTAAGTAATGAATCACTCATTACAACATCATACGGCAGAGAGTTCCATAGTCTCACTGCTCTTACAGTAAAGAATCCGCGTCTGTTATTATGCTTAAACCTTTTTTCCTCCAGACGTAGAGGATGCCCCCTTGTCCCTGTCTCAAGTCTATGATTAAAAAGATCATCAGAAAGGTCTTTGTACTGTCCCCTCATATATTTATACATTAAAATAATATCACCCCTTAGTCTTCGTTTTTCCAAACTAAATAGCCCCAAGTGTAATAACCTATCTTGGTATTGCAGACCCCCCAGTCCTCTAATAACCTTGGTCGCTCTTCTCTGCACCCGCTCCAGTTCAGCTATGTCTTTCTTAAACACCGGAGACCAGAACTGTGCACAGTATTCTAAGTGTGGTCGAACTAGTGACTTGTATAGAGGTAACATTATGTTCTCCTCATGAGCATCTATGCCTCTTTTAATGCATCCCATTATTTTATTTGCCTTTGTAGCAGCTGCCTGACACTGGCCCCTGAATATGAGTGTCATCCACCCATACACCCAGGTCTTTTTCATTGACGGTTTTGCCCAGAGTTTTAGAATTAAGCGCATAGTTATACATCTTATTACTTCTACCCAAGTGCATGACCTTACATTTATCCCCATTAAAGCTCATTTGCCATTTATCAGCCCAAGCTTCTAGTTTACATAAATCATCCTGTAATATAAAATTGTCCTCCTCTGTATTGATTACCCTGCAGAGTTTAGTGTCATCTGCAAATATTGAAATTCTACTCTGAATGCCCCCTACAAGGTCATTAATAAATATGTTAAAAAGAAGAGGGCCCAATACTGACCCCTGTGGTACCCCACTGCTAACCGCTACCCAGTCCGAGTGTGCTCCATTAATAAACACCCTTTGTTTCCTATCCCTGAGCCAGCTCTCAACCCACTTGCACATATTTTCCCCTATCCCCATTATTCTCATTTTATGTATCAACCTTTTGTGTGGCACTGATCACAAAATATAGGGAACACTTAAACAACACAATGCAACTCCAAGTCAATCACTCTTCTGTGAAATAAACCTCTCCAGTTATGAAGCAACACCGATTGTGAATCAGTTTCTCCTGCTGTTCTGCAAATGGAACAGAGAATAGGTAGAAATGATCGGCAATTAGCAAGACAAACCCTATAAAGCAGCAGTTCTGCAGGGGGTGACCACAGACCATTTATCTGTTCTCATACTTTTTGGATGTTGCTTTGGTCACTTTTGCATTTTGTCATTGCTCTCACCCCTAGAGGTACTGTACAGTAGCATGAGGTGGTGTCTACAACCCACAGAAGTTACTCAGGTAGTGCAGCTCATCCAGGATGGCACATCAATGCAAGCTGTGGCAAGAAGGGTATCTGTGTCTGTCAGCACAGTGTCCAGAGCATGGAGCAGATACCATGAGAGCTTTCCAGGTAATCTTGGAGAGTAGGCACATAAAATATATTGTGGCATTTGGCTTTTCTAAATACAATGTGCTCAGTAAGACTCAACAATAAATGTGTCCATGATAAATTATATACTGACCTCTCTTATGGCATGGCAGAACTTGCTCTGCAAAACGCGCTGTAGGGCTTGCAGTTTCTGGGGTGGCATTTCTCCACTCCGCTGCAGTCTTTCTAGCAGCTCAATTGCACGAGATACATCTACAAGGCATAAAAATATCAGTAAATGTCTACCTTACAATGAATACTTAATGCCCCTTTTAGTAGTTTAAGGGTACACTCATGGGTACCAGTAGGAGCGCAACAAAAAGTTGTGCTCTGCAAAACCAGTTTTGCTGCAAGTGGTCGTTGTGATTTACCTAACGATGCAGTTCTAGCAAAAACCTAGAAAGTGCACAATAATGCAGCATAAATAACATCCTCATCTTCTGCTGCCGAGATCAACACTATCATGTAAATGCCAACACTACTGGTGGATCTATAACTGTTCAATGCAAGACCCTTCCCTATAATTTGCTTGCCTTCATTTACTTATATAATCACTCAGTATGACTAGTCACTGCCTTCCATAAAATCAGCACACTCCTCTTCTGCTGTTGTGATTGTTCCCATGCTTTCCTGGGCTACGTTTTTTAAACTCAATAATAAAAGTAAATATTTTTGAATTAACGCATTACAAGTAATATAGTTACTAGTTAATATGAGTGGTCACTGTCTTCCACAAGGTCAGCACACCCCTCTCCTGCTGTTGTGATTCTTCCCATGATCTCCATGGCTACATTTTTTAAACTCAACAACTTAAAGCAAATCTTTGTGACTGAACTAGCTAGAACTAGTAATACAGTGAATATGAATGGTCGCTGTCTTCCACAAGGTCAACGCAGTCCTCTTCTGCTGTCGTAATTCTTCCTGTGATTTCGGGGACTAAATATTTTAACTTACAGTCAATGTTTGTGATCAAACTGGTGTGATAAGAAGTCATACAGTAAATTACCCGACACTGCTGTCCCTTTTTAGAGTTTTATCTTAATAAATAGAGACCGTTAGCTTAAAGAGTGACTGTCATTTTAATTTTTATTTCATAAATCAATAATACACATGGAAATAAGAAACTTTATAATACATCTTAGCAGATACATCTCCTTCTTTCTCCTCCTTTATGGGTAAATTCTGAATTCATTAGAGGCAGATTTTCCTATTACTGAGATAGTAGATGAAAGTTGGTGCTTTTAAAATTCTATGGAGGAGGGAGGAGCTAGAGGCGGAGACACAGACATTCTGCTGCAAGTTCTCCTGAAAACAACAGTTACAGTTCTCCATAGAACTTCAAGAGCACCAACTGTCACATTCTACCTCCGTAATGGGAAAATCTGGATTCACTGTATTCTTATCCAAATTGAGAATTTTGAGAAACAAATTTTTTTGATAAGAGAAAGTTTCTTATTTTCACTCGTAATAATAGTAATAATAATAATACTCGTACTAATGATTAATGAGGAAAAAAAATAAAATCATGGTCACTCTTTAAAAGAAGTAGGATCCTATTCAGTGGTCACGTAGGGGTTAAGTACGCTTCATTCATTCACATATGGACCTTACACTGTAGAGCAACTACAACATCACTGAGAACTTAGTCTTGGCAAACAAATAAGGAGTTAATAAGCTCTGTTCTGCCAAGATTATAAGCAGCAGTGGAAAAAGACCTTGGGGTTCTGCGGCAACACGAGGACATGGCCCAGTGATCACAGGAACCCGGTGTCTGAATCTCTGCTGAAGAATGGAGGGCACAGAACAAAGGAAGTGAGACACCTATGAAGATGGAGACATTTAATTATGAGACGGGAAAACTCACAATGTAAGAAAAAGACTGATAAAAAGCCACATTATACACGTCCGATATTTCATTTATTATGTGCACCCTGTCCTAGATTCTTCAAAAGCTGTATCAGCGTGTTCCAGAAGACCTGATAACTAGAGAAGCCGAAATACCAGGTCGTGCATGAAGAACTGAGAGATTCAGAATTCAGGTTTTTCATTCAGTCCCATTGACCCGGTGTATAACATCCGGCCCCTCACCCCAGGTGTATAACATCTGGCATCATTCCCTCTTCCCCGGTGTAAAACATCCAGCTCCTCGCCCCACGTGTATAACATCCGGCCCCTCACCCCAGGTGTATAAGATCTGGCATCATTCCCTCTTCCCTGGTGTAAAACATCCAGCTCCTCGCCCCAGGTGTATAACATCCGGCTCCTCACCCCAGGTGTATAACATCTGGCATAATTCCCTCTTCCCCGGTGTAAAACATCCAGCTCCTCGCCCCAGGTGTATAACATCCGGCCCCTCACCCCAGGTGTATAACATCTGGCATCATTCCCTCTTCCCCGGTGTAAAACATCCAGCTCCTCGCCCCAGGTGTATAACATCCGGCTCCTTCACCCCAGGTGTATAACATCCGGCTCCTTGCCCCAGGTGTACACCATCCGGCATCATTCCCCCTTCCCCAGGTGTATAACATCCAGCTCCTCGCCCCACGTGTATAACATCCGGCCCCTCACCCCAGGTGTATAACATCTGGCATCATTCCCTCTTCCCCGGTGTAAAACATCCAGCTCCTCGCCCCAGGTGTATAACATCCGGCCCCTCACCCCAGGTGTATAAGATCTGGCATCATTCCCTCTTCCTTGGTGTAAAACATCCAGCTCCTCGCCCCAGGTGTATAACATCCGGCTCCTCACCTCAGGTGTATAACATCTGGCATAATTCCCTCTTCCCCGGTGTAAAACATCCAGCTCCTCGCCCCAGGTGTATAACATCCGGCCCCTCACCCCAGGTGTATAACATCTGGCATCATTCCCTCTTCCCCGGTGTAAAACATCCAGCTCCTCGCCCCAGGTGTATAACATCCGGCTCCTCGCCCCAGGTGTATAATATCCGGCTCCTTGCCCCAGGTGTACACCATCCGGCATCATTCCCCCTTCCCCAGGTGTATAACATCCGGCTCCTTGCCCCAGGTGTATAACATCCATCTCCTCACCCCAGGTGCATAACATCCAGCTCCTCACCCCAGTTGCATAATATCCGGCTCCTCGCCCCAGGTGTATAGCATCCGGCATCATTCCCCCTTCCCCAGGTAAATAACATCCGGCTCCTCGCCCCAGGTGTATAACATCCAGCTCCAACTATGCAGCATAAGCAACTCTGACAATGAGTGCTAGCCAGGGCCCAGATTATATAGGACATGGGTGTGGCTAACAGTGCACAGCTGAGAGCCTTAGCCACAGGAGCTCTCAACTGAGCAGATTAACGCCTACACTGCCAAAAGAAATTTACACAGTTTAATAAGAAGGTGACGTGTTTCTAATCCGTGCAGGAGTAGGAGAAATCAGACACTGCAGTTTTCTGTCTCCTCTCTTTTGCCGATATAGTGTATCTAGTATGGATAAACCTTGTGGAATGAGGCCCAACAACTCAATAAGTAGGAATCTTAACAATGACAGAAATGGACAAAGAAAACTCCGTACATTAGACACTAAAATTTCATATGATTCAATAAACCGTTTGGAGGACAGGTATTTTTAAGGATTCATTTTGTTTTTAGGGAACATGGCCACTTTTGTCTATGGGCTGTGCAAATAAGCTGTAATACCAGACACAGCCAATAACACAAGATGGCGCCGTTCCTTGCTGCATTATATTTTGGAGCAAAATAAAATGTAGAATTAAATCCACTTGACCTGGACATTAATTATACAACCATGTAATTTTTTTTTTAAAGCTATGGTTTAGAATTAAGACAATTTTTTTCACACAAAGACTTTTACACTGGGTCTGCATACTACAGGCTTTATCTTGTGTGTCCAATCGGGCATGAACTCCTGAAAACCTGGTGTCCATCATTAGGTTTTTCAGCAGTAGAACTTTTGCGAGATCGGACCAGAAGGTCTAGTTGTCACTCATCAAAGGACTTCCATGAATCACTTTTGGTTGGTACTAACTGTTGCACCCCACAAGATCTTCAGTTTGGAGAAGCTCTGACCCAATCGTCTAGCTATCACAATATGGCCATTATCAAAGTTGCTCAGAAGTAACACCAGCTGACCGGTGGCATTAACGACTTCATGACCTTGGGATTTTCCATTTTTTCCGTGTTCGTTTTTCGCTCCCCTCCTTCCCAGAGCCATAACTTTTTTATTTTTCCATCAATATGGCCATGTGAGAGCTAATTTTTTGCGGGACGGGTTGTACTTTTGAACGACATAATTGGTTTTACCATGTCGTGTACTAGAAAATGGGAAAAAATTCCAAGTACCGTGAAATGGCAAAAAAAGTGCAATCCCATGCGTGCTTTTTGTTTGGCTTTTTTTGCTAGGTTCACTAAATGCTAAAACTGATCTGCCATTGTGATTCTCCAGGTCATTACGAGTTCATAGATACCAAACACGCACCATTCTCATACAATTTCTATTTACTTACCTATCAATTTACCTTTTATCTATCTTTCCATGGATCTGCGGTATATGCTACCAACTATTTTGTACCTATTTGTCTCATATCTATTTATCTACCTACCTATCAATTTATCTCATATCGATCTAAAAAAATTAGGGAGATCAATAGTAGGTAGCCGGGTTATTAAGCAAAAAGTGGGAGGACCCTTCTCAGTGCAACATTTTGGCTCCATAAAAAAACTGCAATGAGCCTTTCAATCGAGATGGGTCAATAAAGTACCCCCGCTATATGCTTATTAAATGTCACATAGTGGCAAGAGACTGTGTGCATCTACCCATTTCCTTGAAGTAGGGGTGCTCTAGGCTATCCCTGTCCCCAGATTACCTCTGATGGTGGAGATGCCGGGGTCTGGTTACGTGCTATGCTCCTATCTTACCCTTATCTGTTCTCTCGCCAACCCAGGGAGGTGTGAGGCCAAAGTGTATAAGATTACACAAACCAGACTGACAGGGGTAAACAGACAGGGATAAAAGAAAACTACAATCATACAAAATACACTCACAAAACAACAGAGTGGGAAACAGGTGAGGAATAGGAAGGAAGAAACCAAATGGGAGAGGATAAAGATAAACATGAAAATTAACTCCTCGCAGCAATCTCCTGAAAAACTCTCCAACCATCTTCTCCAAACACTGAACTTCTCCTTCAGCTCCAAACCAGGAAGTGGTAACTATGACTGGCAAGGTCTGAAGCAAGGAGGAGGTTTCTTATACCTGCTGGGAGTAACAAGCTCAGAACAGCCGATACAACCCAAGAAAGAGAACTCCAAGAGTCCAACTAAGTTACACTCCAGGAATTTAGCGGTATACAAGTATAGTCTATATGGCAGTGATGTGGTATATAAGTATAGTCTATATGGCAGTAATGTGGTATATAAGTATAGTCTATATGGCAGTAATGTGGTATATAAGTATAGTCTATATGGCAGTAATGTGGTATATAAGTATAGTCTATATGGCAGTAATGCATTATATACAATGTAGAGATTCATTCTCTCAGGTAGGCATCAGGTAGCTTTCACAAAGGCAATACAGTTTGGTCCAAACATGTGCAATTTTATAGCTTTCATAAAACTCCAAGGGACTCAAAAGCCAAAAACAGCCTCTTCTGGGCATAAAGGTTACACAGCAAATAAGCAGTTCATTTTGCAGGCACATATATGTTAGTTATTCCTCCAGGAGAAAACTTTACTCAAATAAGAGGTGCAATCCTACCAGTCTTTGTATCCCCTTCATACAGAGCTCAGGCAGTATCTAGCACCAAACAGAAGTATTCAACTCCAGGCACAGTTCATACTGCACAGACTGCTGCTTCCACATGTTTCTCTCCAGCTCCAACACACAGCCTGCACAGCTTTCCTAGCTGACCCATGCAGTGGCCAGAGAGAGACCCCGACACGTCTGTCATCTACAGCTCACATTTTGGCTGGTCACTCACCATCAGCAAACTCGACTCTGTTCAACATCCAGCAGACTGACCTGGTGACCACAGGTCCCGGTTCTTAGCTAAAGCTATTCACCGGCATCTAATCAAGACCTGCAGTGGAAGGATTTAACCCTGTCCTACCTATACAAAGTATACTCTATACGTCAGTAATGCTGTATATAAGAATAGACTACATGGCAGTAATTCAGTTTACATTTAATTTATGAAATATATCTTAGTGCACACCTAGTGGCTGCTATATTCTTTAATTTATGTCTATATTCTATTCTCGAAGTTACAGAACCACCTGTCTATTTCTTAGACATCTGTTACATTGCTCCCCTAATAAGTCTTCTGCATTACAGAAATGGTGAACTTCATGCATTACGTTGCCTCCTTCTCCTACCTTTAGCTTCTCACCCTGCAAGGACTGTGGATGGTGGCTACTAAGACGAATGAATGGATGGAGGCGACAAATGTGAGTGCAGTAATTACTAAATGCTCGTACCAGAGGCTGTAAGGCCACACATACAATATGTTCTGAGCGGCATCGTAGCAATAGAAGCCATGGTAGGTAAGGGCAAGGTTATTCTGCAAATCAGTAAATTCCCTGATTAGTAGGCAGGTGCCGGCGAAATAAAGGTAATGCTCATTCATCTCTCCCCCTCCCTCTGGCCACATCCATCTGCTGCAGGCAAGATCCCAGCCCCTGCAATGAAACATGCATTGTGTCTATTACCTCTCTCCAGACCTAAGGGTTCAGTCAGAGCTGCCATCTTAACTCCAACAGTCACATGCCCAGGAGTTCCCCCGCTGTGGAGGAGGAGGAGGAGGCTGCTGCCAACCCACAAGCCTTGGAGATGCTGTGTGCATCCTGACAGCCACTGTATCCTCCTCCTCCGCACATGCACAGAGCTACCTAGCAAACGCCTGGTGTATCAGGCCACGTAGCTTTCTAATGCCACCTAACATGCCCAAATAATTCCTGCAACGCTCTACCGTGCATGGAAACAATAATGCAATTATTAATTTGGGATTTTTCTTTTTGCTCGCCAAAGTGGAAGATGGTGACGATTTACCGCGGTGGTCCGAAATGGAGACTGGAAATATACGCACACCTGCCATCAATGCTGTTTTCTGTAAGAGTGTTCCACAAAAGGGAATGTGCTTGTGCAAGTTTGCAAAAATTTCGATATTACTGTGTAGCGTGGTAGTGTCCCTAGGCAGAATCAGGGATATGGATTTGCAAGGATCAGTCAACTCTTTCAGTATGTCAGTATAACTACATACTTGTATTCCTCGTAAAATAACCATCCAACAGCATCTTTTCTTAGAATTCTACATTGTGTTATTCCGAATAAAACACAGTAATTTACGGTTGACAGTATTATCTATTTACCTGCGGAAACCTGAACTTGATAATTTCATATCCTTCGGAACAGAACTCCATTCTCTATGTTTACCCAATGGCTGCACATTGCTTGTTTTTGTCAATTACATGTCGGAAAGTATCGCTTTCACATCAGGAACTATACCTGATAGGCGAATGACGTAGGCTCTGTTCATATGTCCAGTAGTCACTTTTGCTTTAGGATTCACTTTAGGATCATCAAAGAGGAACTATAACATTCCAGTGTAGCATCCATTCATTTGAAGAGTCATGAAATGTCTGACACGACTCCAGGGGCTCCTTTCCTGTCCCTAACGCTAGGAGCGCCTTAGCATGCCCTGTTCCCCGGGTTACTTCTGATGGTGAAGATGTCAGGGCAACTTACCTTGCTTTAACTCCTGAATCCGCCTTCAGTCTGTACCCTTCCCCCACGCAGGCAAGAGGGGAGTAGTAGTGTACCATAATACACCAACCAGACTAACAAGGTAATATGAACAGGGATAAAGGAAAATGCCAATCATACAAATATACACATATAAACAACAGAGGTATGCATCGAGGAGTGGTGGATGGGGTAAAACCAAAATAGGAGGAGGGGAATTATCACACACGCAAAACCTCTCAACAGTCATGGATAAATCCATCAAGCGCTGTGGTCTTCTCATTCCTCTCTGTCATGATAAACCCGTGACAATGTCTCCCATTTGCCCCATTTCCAGCTGCTATGTTTTTTAAACAGATAAAAAAACATAACCTGCACAATTCTATCTCTCATCAAATATTTCTCTTTGCTTTCGGAGCCCCACCATGTGCCCAAGCATTAGCTGTCGACCACACTGAGTCAGGGGGAAATTGAGTAACAAACTATGGGCTCCATTTTAGCCCTTGTTAAAATTCCGTAATTGGGGCAAAACATATTACTGGAAAAAAATTGTTTTTCTTTTCACATCCAAATTTTATAAAGCTCTTTGTACAAGATAATTGACTCACCCCTGGATACATTTCTTGAGGGGTCTAGTTTCCAAAATGTGGTCACTTGTTTTGGTTTCTGATGGACTCTGCAAATGCGACATGGAGTCAGCAATCTATTGCAGCCACAATTACGCTGGAAAAAACAAATAGCGCTCCCTTTTTCCTCCTCCTCCTCCTCGTAGTATCTTATCTTTTTAATACCAATCTAGAAATTAACAATATTCTTTACATACTGTATGCGGGACCAGATGTTTTTATGGAATGAGAACACCGTTTTGTGCCTAGTCTCTAACCTCACATACATCATGTCCTGAGCGGCTCTGTTTCTTGGCTTCTTCTTTTACTAGTTGACCTGAGCGGCTTGTGGAACAATTCAGTTTCTTCTGAAGGAAACACTCACTTGCTTGAATAATCATTAGAGGAAGAGTCATCGATCCAAACTATCTTGTAGCAGAGTAACGTCAGGAGGATTTTGCTAGTTCCCATCTCCATTACTACTCATGGCTGAGAAAGTAGTGATCACTGATCGATACAGCAGATCAGCTGGCTAGGAAACAGAACTTACAGGTGCTCCCAAGGGCTCATAGAAAATAGAGTACCGGTAAGTTTACACCCATGACAGCACTAGTGAGAATATTATAGATGCAATAAAGTAGGGTGGGACTACTGCTTGGAGACCTTTTCTTCTAAAGGCCACTTGTTTACTGAAAGAAAGATTCAGTCTGTAATGCTTAAAAATTTATTTGAGGAACTCCAAGTTGCAAGTCAACATATCATATCAATGAAAACATTTACCTTCTCTGCCCAAGATGTAGCTACCACCCTAGTAGAGTACGCAAAAAAACCCAAAGGGACCTGAACCCTTGCTGAGGAAAGAGCTAAAGTAATGGTACGTGACCATGTCTTTTAGAACAGAGGTCCCCAACTCCAGTCCTCAAGGCCCACCAACAGGTCATGTTTTCAGGATTTCCTTTGCATTGCACAGGTGATGCAATTATTACCTGAGCAAGACTAAGGAAATCCTGAAAACATGACATGTTGGTGGGCCTTGAGGACTGGAGTTGGGGACCCCTGTTTTAGAAGATGGTGCACCCAGATGGTCTTTGCTGTTGGAAGATGCTGGCAGTGTTTTTCCTGAAGCATCTTTTGGGACATCTTCTTGGATGTCTTTTGTGGCAAAGAGTCTTTTTTTCTAAATCATATAAAGAAAAGTGCCAGAAGAATCGTCAGGTCTTTACTTTAAGCAACTTCATGGCTTTCAAAGCCTGGAGTGGTTAAAAGAAGTGAGAAAATGAGAAACATATACCAAGCATTGCTGTTCATTCTTTTTAGCACTTTTTCAGTAGGGTTGCAGACAAAATCTACTCAAATAAGATGTTGTGGGTACATAAACTAACTGCTCTCATAATCCATCTAGTGATAGTTTTACTAGATATATTTCCCCTTTCCGGATACTGTCACGCTGTGACGATCTTCGGTAAGGAAGGGGGACCCTCAAACTGTCCCTGGAACTAGGAGCCTAACTATCCATATCCCAGGGGTACTTTTGAAATAAGAGATTCCCGGGTCTCCGATCTTAGTATGCTCCTGTTAAAACCCTGATCTGTCTCCTCCCCCACCCCTTGAGGCATGGGACAGAAATGTAAGGTAAACAAGACACTATGCAAAAATGCAGACCAGCGTACCTAAAAAACCATTAGCCTACCCATCAATCGCATCTGCTGCTTCTTCCTCCTCCTCTGTTACCATGCCAACTATTGAGACGTAGGTCTTCGACCACAGAACCTCGGGATCTTTAACCGCTCCAGTTACGCTGACTGAGAGCCCACCATCAGTTGTATCGGAAATGGATATGCCTTCTGTTTTTGACCGATCTCAGAGAACAAGCACACCACTAGTTTCTCGATCCACCGTAACATCTGCGCTTGCGCCTCTCTCATGGTCCAGCAATTTGTCTGGTTCACCGTACTCCGCCCTCTTTCAGCACTGCAGCCAGCCCACGGTTCCGTAGTTCTGGTCACGTAAAAGATTATTTCCTCCTACATAAGACAAAGCTAAGAGGTAGAACTCCACCATCTCCAATCTGTTGGCCACGGAAGATACAGACGGTTTCCGAAAGCTGATGGCTGTCGCAGTCCCCTAGTACCAATTGCCCAGTCACCATTGCTTTTCTAAGAAAGCTGTGCCTGCTCTACACCAGCATGTTGCAGACGTCACCTGTTCCTTGACTAAATCTCTGCCTGCCAGGGTGCATTTCACCACAGACAGTTCAACGAGTAAGCATGGGCAAGGGCATTACATCTCGCTGACTGGGTACTGGGTGACTATGGTGGATGTGGGGGCAGGTGCTGCTCCACAAGTCTTGGAATCCCCAAGGCTAGCAGGACAAACCTCTACATTGAACACTTCCTCCACTGCTTCTGAATCCTATATCTCCTCTAGTGCCTCCACCTACGCCCCAACCTCTGCCATAATGAGATGCGCATACATATGCAGAGTGAATCCCCACCACCTCTGTTCTGTGCAGCCAGGGATTATCACAATCAAGTAGTGTTAAAATTGATATGCCTTGGAGATCGCAGTCATACAGCTAAAGAGTTGTGAACAGCTCTCCAGGCCGAGTTTGATCAATGGCTGTTTCTGCTGAACCTACATCCAAGGAAGGCCGTGTCCGAAAACGGTGTGACCTGCTGGCGGCCCTACAGCGTATTCTACGCCACTATCCTGGCCTGGGGGAGCTGCTCCAGAAAGCACGGAAGCTGTGTGCTCATTTGCGCCATTCGCACCCCTCTGGTCATCGACTTGCATTGATACAGGTCTTTGTCCATGGCAGTTAAGGCTGGGTTCCCATTGCGTTATGGGAACGCGCTTAACGGACAGCGTTACACGGCGAAATTAACGCCGTGCAACGCGTCCGTTAGCGCGCCCATTCACGGCAATGGGAACGCGCAGCACTAGCGCGTGCCATGTTCGGCACGCGCTAGCGACGCGCCGGTGTTTCCTGGCACGCCGCGGACGCTGCTCGCAGCGTCCGAGGCACGCCCGCGGTCCGTTCCCCGCTCTCGCAGATCGGGGATCTGCAAGAGCGGGGACGTTACCGCGACCCCAGGACGCGGCCCCATTAAAAACATTGCGTTAGCGCAACCCGCTAGCGCTAAACGGGTTGCACTAACGCAATGTGACCCTAGCCTAACAGGTTGCTATGTGATGTGCCGACATGGTGGAATTCCACTCTGCACATGTAGCAGCAACTGTGGCACCAGCAACAAGCCATGACACAGTATGTCATGTCATATAGCCTGGGCCAACACAGTACAAACGTGGCACATATCACATTTACAGAGTGGGCACAGAATAAGAACCTCTGCACCCTTCTGCACAGTTTCAAAATGGCTACTAAGATGGTTAGCACTGATGACGCCATCTTCAGCATCACTATTCCGGTCATCTATATGCTGGAGCAGACTTTTAATAACCTGTGGGAAGAGATGGTGGTCCCAGAAGAAGAGGAGGACAGTTCCAGACTGTCGTCACAAAGGCTGGTGCCAAGGGAGGGTGGATTACTGCGGAACCTCAGGGGGCTGGTGATAACAGACAAACTGTTATGGAGGGTGCAAGATCTGAGGAACAAATGGAGGAAGAGGTGATGGTCGAGCAACTGTCAGGATAATCCTCCTCTCTCTGTTGTTCATGGTTGGTGGGAGGGGACAGAGGAAATAAGCCTCATTGTTACCCAGCCATCAACACAGCATGGGCTTGGACCTCATGGTAGAGCCCGACATATGAGTGCCTTCTTGCTGCACTATCTGCAGCATGATCCCCGTATAGTTATGATTAGGAATAATGTTGACTACTGGGTTGACACTCTGTTAGATCCACGTTATAAAACCACATTTTGTCAGATGATTCAATCTGGAGTATTGAAACACGCTTTTACACAACCTCAAGAGAGCTTTCCCCAAGACAGCAATGAAACACACAGTACACATCGCAGCTCTAGACTTCCAACCTCTGGCATGTCAATTCGTCAACGCCAAAGCATTAGCAGCAGTGGCATAAGTGGAAGAAACAATTTCTGTGAGTCTTTTGACACTTTTTTAGACCAACTCATGGACTAGCACAACAGAGTCCAAGTCTTATATGTGAATGAATGGAGAGGATGGTGCAGGAGTATCTAGAACTGAATATAAATACCATCAGGGAGGGTTGGGACACTTTCACATTTTGGTCTTCCAAAATGGATGAGTGGCCTGAGCTCGCCTCACATGCCTTGGAGGTGTTATCGTTCCTGGCAGCCAGCGTTCTCTCGGAAGGTGTCTTCAGCGCTGCTGGTGGTGTCCTGACGGATAAGTGCAGCTGGCTGTCCCCTGAAAGTGTAGACTGTCTAACTTTCATCAAGACGTACAAGTCATGGATCTCCAAGGACTATTGCACCCCTATCGCAAACTGTACAGACTAGGTGATATTGCATTTTTTAGGGTGATGCATTAATGTCACGTAACTGCACTCTGTGATATCTTTAATGTGGCTGCTGCTGCTTAACACAAATTTGTGGAAATGTGAACAGTCATGGTTGGTCTACATCTGCTTGGTTAGCTGTAGTGGAAGAAGTTTCGCTCTGTCCCAATTATACTATTTCTAGTCTTGTGACAGTTATTCCACTTCGGTGGTGTCAGGCCCTCACTTTTTAAAATGTGAACACTCGTGGTTAGGTATCCATCTGCTGGATTGGGCATAGTGGAAGACTTGTCGGTCCCTATTATACTATTTCTACTCTGGTGAAATTGATGCCACTTTTGTGGTGTCTGCCATTAATTTTTGGAAATGTGAACACTCCTGGTTGGGTGTCCATCTGCTGGATTGGGCGTAGTGGAAGACCTGTCAGTCCCTATTATACTATTTCTACTGTGGTGAAATTGATGACACTTCTGTGGTGTAAGGCCCTCGTTTGTTTAAATGTGAACACTCCTAGTTGGGTGTCCATCTGTTGGATTGGGTGTAGTGGAAGACCTATTGGTCCCTATTATACTATTTCTACTCACGTGAAATTGATGCCATTACTTTGGTGTAAGGCCCTCATTTGTTTAAATGTGAAAATTCCTGGTTGGGTGTCCATCTGCTGTATTGGGTGTAGTGGAAGACCTATCGGTCCCTATTATGCTATTTCTACTATGGTCAAATTGATGTCACTTTGGTAGTGTCTGCCAATAATTTTTGTAAATGTGTAGACTCCTGGTTGGGTCTCCTTCATGCGTTTTGCCTGAAGCAGGAGGCCTCTGAGACAATCAGGCCTCCACTTCTTTGGACTCAACTACCTGTGTTACTATCCTTACATTTTTCTGACACTGGTAGTCTATGAAGCTGATATCTGTGCCACCTGAGTGTGGCTCAGCATGAAATCAGGTAGAGAAGTTGCATGTGGTATCATGGTTCCCAGCAAAGGAGGTCAACACCGATCCCTCATCCACCTCGTCTTACTGCGACGTTCAATTGAAAGCTGTAAATGCTGTCCCAGAGCCCGATACCTCATGCCTGGCTGATTGCTGCAGTGCCATGGTACAATTTGTAGGCAACTTTCCTGGTGTCTGTCCCTCATTTGATACGTTTTGGCAGCATTTGGGGCCGTTATAAGGTATTGTGCATGCATTTGATTTTGCCTCTCATTGACATGAATGGCGATCGATTATGTTCAGCGAATATTGCAAATTCGGCGATCGTTATCTGAACTGAACATTGAAATATTCGCTCATCTCTAATCTTTACGGTTTAGTAAAATGGAGGCCAGCTGAATCCGCACAGAAGTGAATTACAAAATAATCTGAGTCGCCCGCCAGGGCCGTGGGGTACTCGGTACCGGGTCCGGTCGCTCTTAAAGGGGATGTCACGGTGGCTGCGACTCGGGCAGTGGCCCTGGATGCCCAATTAAAAGGGGAACAGTCTTTAAAGGGGAATTGTGGATAAGTCTGTCGTGACACCACCTGTGGTGTTCGGTCAATAAGGGGACCGACACTGCTTTAAAGGGGTCCACTGGGGATGTTGATGCAGCAATGATGGTGACGCTTCCCACAGGTGAAGCGGGGTCCCCAGAGGTCCTGAAGTGTTGACCGGCGATGGTGTAGGCCGGTAAAATGAGTAAAGGACACAAGTTGTAAGTCTTTACCTGGTTTACTATAGTTGGCAGGCCACAGTTCAGGGCACTAGGCACGGTTGGTGGTGGTTCGGCCGGCTCAGAGGCAATGGGAGAACCTCCTTCCCAGTTTGAGGTCCGTGAGCCTTTCCAACTAACGCTTGCTAAAGATGAAGTCCCTGCTGCCTGAAGCTTTCTTCAGAGTCCTCTATTACCCCTGTCCTGGGACAGGTACCTGCATGACGGGTACCTTGAGCCGTTTTACAGGGACTCTATCATGCCCCAGGCTGCTCAGCTGCTGCTGCGTCTCACGTGTGATGTGAGCCAATCCCATAAAGTTCTCAGCCCTCCGGTTCTGCCAAGTGTCCTACAGTTCCACTAAGGCCTCGGGCTCCCGGCACCCGGCTGTTGCGCTCCAGCTCTGAGGTAGTCCTTCCGCTGTTCCCCTCTGAGCCCTTTCTCTCTCCTTTGCTCCATCCCTCTCAAGCTCCACCACATACAACAACCCTTCAGGTTCTCTCCTTCCAGAGGCGGCAGCTCCCACGTCTCTGTCTGCACTCAGTTCCAGACTTCCTTCCTTATTCTATCAGAGTCTCCGACCAACTGCTCTGTCCACTGTCTCTCTCAGACTAAATAGCTTGCTTCTCCTCCTGATCAGGATAAGTAAAGTCTAGGGAAGCTCCCCTGAGTCTGGGTCCTAAGCTCCCCCTCCTAGCCTGGATTTGGAATGTGTTGTGTGTGGGTGCCTTACCTGGTAAAGAGAACTTCATTGCCTCTGAGCATGATATTACCCTCCCTGAAGGGAAAGGCAACATCACTGCAGTAACCAGTCACCTGAAGTGCTGCAAATCCACATTTTGGAAAATGAGGATACTTGTAATGTTTGAGTAGATTAAATTCTCTCATCTCTTTTTAGAACTTAAATATTTTACTCTATGCAGAAATCCTTTTGAGAGCTATTCAGCACCTTCCACAATTACATTAGGTCATCAGGATATTAATAAAAAACCCAAAAAGCAGTTCTGTATATCAAAAGAATCGATGTAGAAGCACTATAGATGTTCAATATATCTAATTTTGCATGAAAGTTGTTACTAATATGCAACGATGAAATAAGAAAGTCTGTAGATACAGTCTCTTTCTATAGAAAGGAGCAGATGATGATATTCCGCTCCTCAGGCCTTTGGTTGCACTTGTGCTGTTTTTGCACATCCAGGTCTGGATCACACATGATGGAGAGGAGAAGAGCAGGAATGTGTGACGTGTGATCTGTGTAGTTGGAGTTTTCCTGGATTCCTACAGCAATGTGATCAACCATATGGCCTTCTGTCTGACCATGGCCAGGTAGATGAAGGAGCAGCCGCTTCTTCACTCTGTCCATGGCCGGTAGGCGAAGGAGCAGCCGCTGCCTTCTTTGTTGCCATATCCGGGGGAGAAGGAGCAGCCGCTACCTTCTGTCTGTATATGGCCAAGTATGAGAAGGAGCAGCCGCTGCCTTCTTTTTGGCCATATTTGGTGGAGAAGGAGCAGCCGCTACCTTTTGTCTGTCCATAACCGGTGGAGAAGGAGCAGCCGCTACCTTCTGTCTGTCCATAACCGGTGGAGAAGCAGCCGCTGTCTTCTGTCTGTCCATAACCGGTGGAGAAGGAGCAGCCGCTACCTTCTGTCTGTCCATAACCGGTGGAGAAGGAGCAGCCGCTACCTTCTGTCTGTCCATAACCGGTGGAGAAGGAGCAGCCGCTACCTTCTGTCTGTATATGGCCAAGTATGAGAAGGAGCAGCCGCTGCCTTCTTTTTGGCCATATTTGGTGGAGGAGCAGCCACTATCTTTTGTCTGTCCATATCCGGTGGAGAAGGAGCAGCCGCTACCTTCTGTCTGTCCATAACCGGTGGAGAAGGAGCAGCCGATACCTTCTGTCTGTCCATAACCGGTGGAGAAGGAGCAGCCGCTGCCTTCTGTCTGTCCATAACCGGTGGAGAAGGAGCAGCCGCTACCTTCTGTCTGTATATGGCCAAGTATGAGAAGGAGCAGCCGCTGCCTTCTTTTTGGCCATATTTGGTGGAGAAGGAGCAGCCACTATCTTTTGTCTGTCCATAACCGGTGGAGAAGGAGCAGCCGCTACCTTCTGTCTGTCCATAACCGGTGGAGAAGGAGCAGCCGCTACCTTCTGTCTGTCCATAATCGGTGGAGAAGGAGCAGCCGCTGCCTTCTGGGTCCATATCTGGTAGTCTTTTCCTTACCACCACATTGTAGATGAGTCATCCAGATGGAGGCATAACAAGTTTGGCTGAAAGAAGTCCTTCAATTTCAGTCTTTAAGTACTTGCCATTTCCATCCAGAGGAAGGCGAAAAATAACCCCGAGGACTTGTTGTTGGAATATCCTCATATCAGGGGAAAAAAATTCCTTCCTGATCCCAAATATGGCGATCGGAATAAATCCCTGGATGTTTGGTGCTCGAATCTACGTGGTTGTTATGTGGTGGAATCTCTGTAGTATTTGTCACAGTCCGGTAAAAGAGAAAGTCCAGTTTAGTTAGTTGTCTCATCTGAATAATAGCTTCATTCCTGGATGTTACTGGAATGGGGTTAATTTACATCAGCCTATTACTCCTGTAAGAAGAGAAATATATTCAAATTAAAGAAACTTAAGCGACTCGACATTATCATAAAATCTGTGCGGAGATCACAATATTGCAGGTTGCACATTAAAAAAAAAGTGTCCTTGAACCACAGTTGAGCTCATGTTAATAGACACCAAACTGGGGAAACAATTGCAGGCCAAAAATGAAGAAAAGCCGAACTCGCTGTATAAAAATACTTCTTTATTAATGTCCTGTAAAACATATCGGCTGTTCTCTCTGAACAACTGAACCTGATCCTTCTCTCTCTCATGACGATATGTTTTAAAGGACGTTAATAAAACAGTGATTTTTAAAGGTGAGTGCAGATGAGAAATTTACACTTCTTACAACCGACTCCTCATGTATATACTGTATACTGGGGGGATATAATGATGAGGTGTATGGTGGGTATGTGTACTACTGGGCAGTGGTAACACTATGGATGTCGCCATGTGTTATACTTACATCTTCGAAATAGAATGGTGCTTCAGCTCTGCCGGACTCCACGTCGCTCCAGTTTATGGAGTGGAAGAATGGGCGCTCTCGGATGAAAGACGTTATGGCATACCGACCAGATGGAGTTTTGCAGAGAAGCTGGAAGATGAGAGAGACCATTAATCATTATATTATGCATTATTACTGATACGTTATTACACAATGTCTATGGACTGTCAGCATCATATATTCTTCCTTATAATCTACCATCATGCTTCTTCACCTAATCCTACTTACCCCTTCTAGGATGTCAAGCTCATCGATGGAGAGCCAGGGTGGAAAATCTGGGATGTTGTCCAAAGACTCATGGTAGTCGTCCATCGTGCCACTGTTATCGAACGGATGTTTCCCCACAATCATCATGTACAGGATGACACCAAATGAAAAGGAATCGGCCAGATGATTGTAGCCTTCTCTATCCATTACCTGTAGGACCATAAGATAGGAGATGAGCCGCATATACCGGGGAGGGGATTTACACACAGAGGCTATGAGGACCGGTTTGTGATGAGATATGAGCAGGATACTCAGATTAGTACTCAATCCTACTACTATTGGCATCAATCACACAGGGATGTTCCTTACCTCAGGTGCAATGTAACCCATCGTGCCAACAAGTTCTTCCAAGACGTCATCCTCTCCCACATTCACGGCTGATAGACCAAAGTCACAGATTTTTATGTGTCCGGTGCCATCGATGAGGATGTTATGAGGCTTCAGGTCACTGCAGGGAAAAGGATGAGACACTGGTGGTGAGGATAGTTCATGGACAGAACTTTCTACAATAGATATGTAAGGAGACAACAGAGAGTCAAAGGTGACAGATTTATGAAGATGAACTGATTACCCGTGTATCACGCCGTGTTCGTTGAGAAATTGGATTCCGCAGACCATTTCTGTTGCAAAGCGTCTGTGGAGTAGAAAGTAGAGGATGGATCAGTGGTTACATACACTTTAGGACCACAATGTACAGGCAGCAGATTATTATGACTCAGTCTAAGACATTTACCTTGTTGTCACTGTATCGAACTGCATCGATTCTCCCATATGGCTAAACAGATCTCCTCCGGGTATATACTCCATGGCTATTATGTATCCTTGTGGTGTTTCAGCTGAGCCCCGCAGTGATGTTATGAAACGGCAGTCGGCGCCCATACTTAGGACCTTTACCTCTGTAGAGAATGTGTTCTCATCGCAACGACTCTTTTCCATGATCTTAAGGGCCAGCAGTTCTTTGCTGACCAGATCTGATGCCAAGAGGACCTGGAGAAAAATCACAGCAGATCAGACCAAGCTGTCATCTATTATAGGGATCTGTGTAATGGATCACTGGAGTAACCCAATTATCATCACATATGAAGATCCTGTAATGAATATGTACCTCCTCCTGTGTATCTGGTGAAGAATACATCGGGGAGCACGGAGTAGTATAAATTCATTCTTACCTTTCCGTTGCTTCCTTTTCCAATATCAGTGATTAAATCAAGGCTGTCAATGTCAATTGGATTTTCCATGTTGACCAATTCTCTCGCAGGTAAAATAGGGGACCTGGAATCACCAAGGTCTTGTGCCGGCACGTCTGCAATGTCAGAGGGCGTCATAAGGTTGGCACCTGCTGAGATGATATAAGATTTGTTAATCTCTTTGATAACGCATAATGGAAATGTTTCTAATGTTGTGCGGTAAGTGTATGGAGCGGGCTCAGGCGCTGAGCATGCATTTTACCAGGCTCATACTAGATGTATTACATAAAGTGGGGCAAAAAAGTATTTAGTCAGTCAGCAATAGTGCAAGTTCCACCACTTAAAAAGATGAGAGGCGTCTGTAATTTACATCATATGTAGACCTCAACTATGGGAGACAAACTGAGAAAAAAATATCCAGAAAATCACATTGTCTGTTTTTTTAACAATTTATTTGCATATTATGGTGGAAAATAAGTATTTGGTCAGAAACAAAATTTAATCTCAATACTTTGTAATATATCCTTTGTTGGCAATGACAGAGGTCAAACGTTTTCTGTAAGTCTTCACAAGGTTGCCACACACTGTTGTTGGTATGTTGGCCCATTCCTCCATGCAGATCTCCTCTAGAGCAGTGATGTTTTTGGCTTTTCGCTTGGCAACACGGACTTTCAACTCCCTCCAAAGGTTTTCTATAGGGTTGAGATCTGGAGACTGGCTAGGCCACTCCAGGACCTTGAAATGCTTCTTACGAAGGCACTCCTTCGTTGCCCTGGCGGTGTGCTTTGGATCATTGTCATGTTCAAAGACCCAGCCACGTTTCATCTTCAATGCCCTTGCTGATGGAAGGAGGTTTGCACTCAAAATCTCACAATACATGGCCCCATTCATTCTTTCATGTACCCGGATCAGTCGTCCTGGCCCCTTTGCAGAGAAACAGCCCCAAAGCATGATGTTTCCACCACCATGCTTTACAGTAGGTATGGTGTTTGATGGATGCAACTCAGTATTCTTTTTCCTCCAAACACGACAAGTTGTGTTTCTACCAAACAGTTCCAGTTTGGTTTCATCAGACCATAGGACATTCTCCCAAAACTCCTCTGGATTATCCAAATGCTCTCTAGCAAACTTCAGACGGGCCCGGACATGTACTGGCTTAAGCAGTGGGACACGTCTGGCACTGCAGGATCTGAGTCCATGGTGGCGCAGTGTGTTACTTATGGTAGGCCTTGTTACATTGGTCCCAGCTCTCTGCAGTTCATTCACTAGGTCCCCCAGCGTGGTTCTGGGATTTTTGCTCACCGTTCTTGTGATCATTCTGACCCTACGGAGTGGGATTTTGCATGGAGCCCCAGATCGAGGGAGATTATCAGTGGTCTTGTATGTCTTCCATTTTCTAATTATTGCTCCCACTGTTGATTTCTTCACTCCAAGCTGGTTGGCTATTGCAGATTCAGTCTTCCCAGCCTGATGCAGGGCTACAATTTTGTTTCTGGTGTCCTTTGACAGCTCTTTGGTCTTCACCATAGTGGAGTTTGGAGTCAGACTGTTTGAGGGTGTGCACAGGTGTCTTTTTATACTGATAACAAGTTTAAACAGGTGCCATTACTACAGGTAATGAGTGGAGGAAAGAGGAGACTCTTAAAGAAGAAGTTACAGGTCTGTGAGAGCCAGAAATCTTGATTGTTTGTTTCTGACCAAATACTTATTTTCCACCATAATATGCAAATAAATTGTTAAAAAAACAGACAATGTGATTTTCTGGATTTTTTTTTCTCAGTTTGTCTCCCATAGTTGAGGTCTACCTAGGATGTAAATTACAGACGCCTCTCATCTTTTTAAGTGGTGGAACTTGCACTATTGCTGATTGACTAAATACTTTTTTGCCCCACTGTAGCTGCCACCTGCCTATAACCGCAGAGACTGGAGCACAGTCCAGTTGCTGCAGTTTAGCTATTTCAATGCTGACAGTCATATTTATATTAAGTGATTGATTATTTGGGCGCACCAGCACCCATTAGTCCCCCCAGGACACAATTGCAAGGGGTTTATTGGTTATAATGACTATATGGGCCTGCTGATAGCCCCTGTCTTTCACTTTCGTCCAATCGTTATGACCAGCCTGGCTCCATTTTATATGAGAACGTTACTAAAGCTAGATCCTAAAGATTTAAAGAGATCCTAAAATCGCAGGTTCAAGTCTTCTAAAGAGACTAAAAAATGAAATGAAAAAAAGTTTTAAAAAAATCAAAAATTTAATTTTAATTACTTAACCTTCCCAATTATTAATAATAATAATTAAAAAAATGAAAAATAAACATAACTAGGATCACTCTATGAGTTATTATATAAAAATAATTATCCCAAACTGTAAATACTGAAATGAGAAAACAATGGAAACACCAAATGTGTGCTTTTTAGGGGCACCATATCTAAATATTGCAATTGTCCACAAGAAAGGTGTCATTAAAAGCTACAGCTTCATACTCAATGAACAAACCCTTACGCATGGCCATCGAGGTATTAATATCAGACAGTTACAATGTCTTGGAATACGGCGACACAAACCAATTGGTTTTTTTTTCTTAATAAATTTTTTAATTTTCTTCCATCATTTTAGTAAAAAGAAAACGTATACACGTTGGGCATTACCAGAATTGTAACTGACATGGAGAATTATTTTATGAGGTCATTTTTACCACACAATTAACACAATAAAAAAGACAGTGTCGGAATCCCTTTTTTTTTCACAATTCTGGCCACTTTTTTTTTAACATTGACAAAATAAATGGTCGTTCAAAACTACAGCTCGGCCCACTAAATCTTAGAAGGCAAATGAAGAAAAAAAAATGATGGCTTTTCGATGAAGGGAGTTTAAAAACAAAAGACTGCCCAATCGAGAAGGGGTTAATAAATATAGCTCCAGATCATATATTAGTATTTTAAGCAGAACTATATAAATCATCAGGAAATATCTAATATTTGGTGTTTCATTTATCAAAACTGTCTAATTGCAAAAATGTCCCTGTTGCCCATAGCAACGATTCACAGCACAGATTCCGTTTCTTAACATTCTATAGAACACTGAAATGTAACTGGTTGCTACAGGCAACAAGGACAGTTCTTCCACAAGTCAGCATTGCTAATTGAGGTCTGCACATATTAGGAGTGTAATCCCCCTCACCCCCCAGTCTTATTCTACTGACCTGTTTCCATTTTACCTGGTTCATCTTCATCCATTGCTCTTTCTGGTGAAGAAACACTCAGATGGACCTGTCTTGGAGTTTCTTGGAGAACGCTGTCCAGCTTTATATCTGCGCTGATGTTTCTCCGCTTATTTAGGATGGCTTCTTTATTCCTGAGCCTTATTGCAGGGGCCAGATCTCCAATTTTTGTCAAGGAGGTAAGTATGGCCCTCTGAAGCTCAGCGTAGGCTGCAGAGTGAGACTCCATGAGGTTCTCCATGATCCTTCTCTCTGTGAGGATCTCATGTCTTTTGGACTTTCTCATTTTCTCTAGATTTTGTCGCTTGGACGCCATTTCTGAGGAGGCGTCAGTGTCCATGTTCGGTAGAATAATGTCTTTTCGCCCTAAAGCGAACAACAATACCTCTTCATTTAATCCTCTCCTCTCTCTCAGAACCCGATCTCGTTGGGCTCGTCTTCTCTCTTTATCCATTTTGGAATGAATTTTTGCTTCGTTCGTCACGAAAAACAAAAGGAACTCCCTCACCCTTGGGGGTCTGTGAGGCAGTGATTTCCTATGGGCTGTAACACTGGGATGTAGAATGTGATGAGGTCATCACATCATTGTGACATAGATTTTACCGTGATGTCACAACGAGAACATAGATAGATATAAACTCTAGAGGAGATATATATATATATATATATATATATATATATATATATATATATATATATATATATATATACTGTACTTTGTGCATAATTTGTATTTTTGATAAATTTTAGTATTGAACATCTCGAGTGCTGTCCGACAATTCAAAAGATTAATACACCTCAACCCTGAATATGCTTTAAAATGTAAAAGTTAAATTTTCTCTTTCTTAGAATATCTGTGTGTGCAGAATATGCAACCAAATTAATAATATAATTTTCCCACTTAAATTCTTTATTTTCATCTGTTAACCCCTTCCATACGCTGTACATGTACTGCCCTGCGGGAGCTGCGTTCCCGTAAACAGCAGTACAGGAACGGCACACCGATCACACGGCCTCACGATCGGATGCGGGTGTCAGCTCTATATCAGAGCTGACACCACGCCGCAACGTCCATGATCAGAGCTAGCACCAATCGCGGGTATTTAACCCATCTGATGCTGCTGTCACTACCGACAGCGGCATAGATGAGCATCAAGCAGGGTTAAGGTCCCTGCCCGCTTCCACCAGGACAACACGACGAGTGTTGTTGAAACTCTAAGGAAAGGGGGATAAAGGGAAAAAAAATAAAATCTTAAGATGTCTTCATTGCTGGCCAAAGGATTCGTTCGATATTTGTTTAAAATTGTGCAGAAAACCCATTTAATAAATGTATCTTCTGAAGAAAAACATTTAACTGTAGATATTTTGTCCATGGATGAAAATGGAGTCTTCTCTTGGATCCAAGGTGCACAATTTAAATCAGAAGGAAAATTTGAAGAGACCAGCTGCCCATGTTGCGCTTTTTTTTAAAATTGTTTTTACTTGGGTTAAAGAGGTTTTGGGTCTTCTCGGACATGAGGTACAGTACAGACCAAAAGTTTGGACACACGTTCTCAGTTAAAGATTTTTCTGTATTTTCATGACTATGAAAATTGTACATTCACACTGAAGGCATCAAAACTATGAATTAACACATGTGGAATTATATACTTAACAAAAAAGTGTGAAACAACTGAAATTATGTCTTATATTCTAGGTTCTTCAAAGTAGCCACCTTTTGCTTTGATGACTGCTTTGCACACTCTTGACACTCTCTTGATGAGCTTCAAGAGGCAGTCACCGGGAATGGTTTTCACTTCACAGGTGTGCCCTGTCAGGTATAATAAGTGGGATTTCTTGCCTTATAAATGGGGTTGGGACCATCAGTTGTGTTGTGCAGAAGTCTGGTGGATACACAGCTGATAGTCCTACTGAATAGACTGTTAGAATTTGTATTATGGCAAGAAAAAAGCAACTAAGTAAAGAAAAAAGAGTGGCCATCATTACTTTAAGAAATGAAGGTCAGTCCGAAAATTTGGGAAAACTTTGAAAGTGTCCCCATGTGCAGTGGCAAGAACCATCAAGCACTACAAAGAAACTGGCTCACATGAGGTCCGCCCAAGGAAAGGAAGACCAAGAGTCACCTCTGCTTCTGAGGATAACTTTATCCGAGTCATCAGCCTCAGAAATCGCAGGTTAACAGCAGCTCAGATTAGAGACCAGGTCAATGCCACACAGAGTTCTAGCAGCAGACACATCTCTACAACAGCTGTTAAGAGGAGACTTTGTGCAGCAGGCCTCCATGGTAAAATAGCTGCTAGGAAACCACTGCTAAGGACAAGCAACAAGCAGAGGAGACTTGTTTGGGCTAAAGAACACAAGGAATGGACATTAGACCAGTGGAAATCTGTTTGGTCTGATGAGTCCAAATTTGAGATCTTTGGTTCCAACCACCGTGTCTTTGTGCGATGCAGAAAAGGTGAACGGATGGACTCTACATGCCTAGTTCCCTCCGTGAAGCATGGAGGAGGTGTGATGATGTGGGGGGCTTTGCTGGTGACACTGTTGGGGATTTATTCAAAATTGAAGACATACTGAACCAGCATGGCTAACACAGCATCTTGCAGCGGCATGCTATTCCATCCGGTTTGCGTTTAGTTAGACCATCATTTATTTTTCAACAGGACAATGACCCCAAACACACCTCCAGGCTGTGTTAGGGCTGTTTGACCAAGAAGGAGCGTGATGGGGTGCTACGCTAGATGACCTGGCCTCCAGTCACCAGACCTGAACCTAATCGAGATGGTTTGGGGTGAGCTGGACCGCAGAGTGAAGGCAAAAGGGCCAACAAGTGCTAAGCATCTCTGGGAACTCCTTCAAGATTGTTGGAAGACCATTCCCGGTGACTACCTCTTGAAGCTCATCAAGAGAATGCCAAGAGTGTGCAAAGCAGTCATCAAAGCAAAAGGTGGCTACTTTGGAGAACCTAGAATATAAGACATAATTTCAGTTGTTTCACACTTTTTTGTTAAGTATATAATTCCACATGTGTTAATTCATAGTTTTGATGCCTTCAGTGTGAATGTACAGTTTTCATAGTCATGAAAATACAGAAAAATCTTTAAATGAGAAGGTGTGTCCAAACTTTTGGTCTGTACTGTATCTGGTACCCATGATAGACGAACTGTGCCTACCAAGTCCCATCAGGGTAAAGAGTAGTGATGGGCGAGCACTAAAATGCTCGGGTGCTTTTTGCTTGGGTCGAGCAAATTGGAATACTCGGGTACTCAGCCAGAACAACAAACCCAATGTAAGTCTATGGGAGACCTGAATATTTTTACTGCGATCCCCCCTGGGGGTCCTTTTAAAGTCTAAAAACGTCTGAAAATGGTGGAAACACTGCTCGAATGACACAGGGACCTCATGGGGATCACCCCTGGACGTATTCCTGACTCCTAGTTCACAGCTTTAATAATAAAGGGTTTTGCTGGAAAAATGTCAAGGTACATCCTTTGCAGGTCAATGACTTGCCTGTAAGGCCAAATATTTAACCCCAGACCGAAAATTTCCTCTCCCACTTAGGCTTAGACACTGCATTTTTGAAGCATTTTTCAACTTTAACATTGCTTTCAACCACTACAAATGCATTCACTGGGAAATGTCATTGTAACATTTAACACCCCTAGCTGGCCATGTGGTGTGTGACACATAAGCAGACCCATCTTGTTTCATTTATGAAGGAGGGACTCAAAGTCACAGAGCCTATTTTTCCTGGTGCATCAGGCGGCATTCTTCTGAAAGAGCAATTATGAAACAGTGGGTCTCCTAAGCTGTTGTAGCCTATGCTGTGAGTGGATGGGTTGCCAAGAATTATGACGCACCACAATACCCCTTTGATAACATGTCCAGGGGGGACTCCTGAAAAAATGTTGCATTGAATGCAAGGCCTGCCCTGCTAATAATTCATATGCCCCCCCTTACGCCTTGGAACCCACATCGTGGATGGGCCCATGAAAATCCACTTCACAATATGCATTTTGTACTCCCGTACTCCTTGGTTTTACACATTGCCAGCAAGGCCATCCCTGCTGCATAGTCAGTCATATGCACCCCATTAGGCCTTGGAACCCGCATACTGGATGTGTCCATGAAAATCCACTTCACAATATGCATTTTGGGCTCCATACTCCTTTGTTTTACACATTGGCACCAGGGCCAGCCCTGCTGCATAGTCATATGCACCCCATTAGGCCTTGGAACCCACATACTGGATCGGCCCATGAAAATCCACTTCACAATATGCATCTTGTACTCCCGTACTCCTTTGTTTTACACATTGGCGTCAAGGCCTGCCCTGCTGCATAGTAGGTCATATGCACCCCATTAGGCCTTGGAACCCGCATACTGGATGTGTCCATGAAAATCCAGTTCACAATATGCATTTTGTGCTCCATACTCCTTTGTTATACACATTGGCAGGAAGGCGAGCCCTGCTGCATAGTCAGTCATATGCACCCCATTAGGCCTTGGAACCCACATAGTGGATGTGCCCATGAAAATCCACTTCACAATATGCATTTTGTGCTCCATACTCCTTTGTTTTACACATTGGCAGGAAGGCGAACCCTGCTGCATAGTCATATGCACCCCATTAGGCCTTGGAACCCACATAGTGGATGTGCCAATGAAAATCCACTTCACAATATGCATTTTGTACTCCCGTACTCTTTGGTTTTACACATTGCCAGCAAGGCCAGCTCTTCTGCATAGTCAGTCTTATGCACCCCATTAGGCCATGGAACCCACATACCGGATGGACCCATGAAAATCCACTCATATTTTGTAATGGTATGATGGTTCCCTCTTTGCACAATTATTTACAGGAGAATTTGGCAATTTTATTTGCCATGTTGTTAACATTAAGGTTCAGATACAGCTTTAAAAAGGCTAATACTTGCAATCCAACGCAATTTTATTGCTAACAACAAAATTGGAATGCCATGCCCAATTCCCCAATGTCGTGTCCTTTTTGGACTTATTAAAATAGTGCCATCACAGCCCCCTAACCCAAAATTCAGTGGCCTATAAGAGTACAGAGCATGTTCACCCTGGTGATGTAGCGGCAGTTAAAGGACACATTGCAGGAGACAGAATGAAGAAGTAGCCCAATATAATGTCATGCCCAATTCCCCAATGTGTTGTCCTTTTTTTAAAAAAAATAAGAGTGCCATCACAGCACCCTTGGCCAAAATGTACCGCACAGACCATGTTCACCCTGGTGATATAGTGGTTCTGGATGAGGAGTACGAGGATAAGAACAAACAGACCATACTTGGAAGCGTATACCTGTGTGGTAGTGAAGAGGTGCATGAGAATACACCTCCCCAAAAGAGAGAATGTATTTGAGGTTATGTTTCGCTGTTTTCACTTGGTGGTGTACAGAAGTCTTTTCCAATCCAGACCTTATACATTTTGATAAGTCAGCCTGTCAGCATTTTTAGTTGACAGGCAGATGCGCTTATCTGTTATAATTCCACCAGCGGCACTAAAAACCCTGACAGAACGCTAGCAGCAGGGCAGGCAAGGACCTCAAAGGCGTAGAGAGCCAGTTAATGCCACGTGTCAAGCTTGGATACCCAATAATTAAAAGGCACAGAAGAATCACGGAGAACGTTTGTACGATCTGCAAGGTACTCCCTCATCATCTTCCCAAACATTGCACTTCTTGTGACAGCACCCCTTGCCTCTGTGCCACCACGATGGGAGGGTCTGAGAAAACTGTCCCAGAACTTGGCCATTGTTCCCCTTCCGGAGCTGGATTGTACTTCTGTCTCTCTCGCTTGGAGTCTTTGGTTGTACAACAAACTCTGACGTCTGCTGCCAGCGTTCTCACATGGGAATTTTCTAAGTAATTCCGCTACAAGGGCCCTGTGGTACTGCAACATTTTAGTACACCTCTCTGCCTCAGGCAGAAGAGATTGAAAGTTCTCCTTGTAGCGTGGGTCAAGAAGTGTCACCAACCAGTAATGAGTGTCACCCAAAATTTTGATAATCCGAGGGTCACGTAAAATGCAGTGCAACATAGTCAGCCATGCATGCCAGACTGCTAACAGGCAAGACTTCCGTGTCCTCACCAACAGGACGACTGACCATGCTGTCCTCCTCCCTGTCCTCAGGCCATTCCCGCTAAACAGAAGCTTATACAGATGTGTTTGTAGTACCGTCTATAGCGCATGAAAGTAGCTCCTGTTCTTACTCCTCCTCCTCATTGCCTACCAATCCACGTTGAGAAGACATGAAGCAGGGCTGAGTGTAATCACCCTGTATGTTTCCTTGCTCCATGTCCTCGTGCTCCTCCTGCAATGCATCCTCTTTGATTGTGAGCAGTTTTTCAGAATGCTGAGAAGCGGGATGGTGATGGTAATTATGGCGTCATTGCCGCTCACCATCTTGGTGCAGTTCTCAAGGTTTTGGAGAACGTTACATATCTCTGACATCCATGTCCACTCCTGAGGTCTTATGTGTGGAGTTTGACCTGAAATTCGATGGCCTTGTTGATGTTGGTAGTCAACAACGGCCCTCTTCTGCTCACAAATCCTTTCAAACATATGCAGCGTAGAGTTCCAGCGCGTGGGGACATCACACAACAGTCAGTGAGCTGAAAGCTGAAAACGTTGCTGAAGCACGGCAAGGGCGGCTGAAGCTGTAGCTGACTTTCTAAAATGGGCAGACGGCGTACTTTCACTAGCAGATCCGGGTAGCTTTTCAGAAAACATTGAACCACGAGGTTAAGCACATGGGCCAAGCAAAGTACGTGTGTGAGCTCACCTTGCCTCAGAGCCGCCACCAGGTTACGGCCATTGTCACACACGACCATGCCTGGCTGTAGGTTCAGCGGTGTCATCCAAAAATCTGACTGCTCTTTCAGCGCTGTCCATAACTCTTCTGCATTGTGCGGTTTGTCACCTATGCAGATTAGCTTCAGCACAGCCTGTTGCCGCTTGGCTGAGGCAGTGCTTCCAGCTTCTGACTGATGTGTTGATTTCGGAGATGGAGGATGAAGAGGAGGTGGTGCAGGAGCTGTAGACTGTGGGGTCAATCCTGATTGACGTAGGGCCAGCAATCCTCGGCGTGGGGAGGATGTGTTCCATCCCAAGGTCTGACTGGGTCCCGGCTTCCACTGTTAACCCAGTGTGCTGTCATTGAGATGTACCATCCCTGCTCACAAGCACTTGTCCACGTGTCTGTGGTTAGATGGACTTTCCCAGTAACAGCATTGTTGAGGGCACGGGTAATGTTGTGGGACACATGCTGGTGTAATGCCGGTATGGCACACCTGGAGAAATAGTGGCGACTGGGGACCGAGTACCTTGGGATGGCCGCCACCATCAAGTTGCAGAAAGCTTCAGTCTCAACAAGCCTAAAAGGCAGCACTTCTAGTGCAAGCAGAAGAGAAATATTAGAATTGAGGACTGTGGCCTGTGGGGCGTTGTCTGGGTATTTCCGCTTTCGTTCCAAAGACTGGGTTATAGACAACTGAATGCTGTGCTGGGACAAGGACGGGCTTGCTGATGATGCTGCTTGACTGTGGGCCACAACATGTGCAGGGTTAGAGGCATCTTCACATGCACGGTGTACTGGGGATTGGCTTCTACGCAAAACAGTGGAAGAAGCAGTGGTGTGACCAGCAGGCAGTGGCCCTGGAGCCTGGGGTTCAGCCCACAGGTTTTACTTGCATGTGCCTGATCATGCGGATGGTGGTCAGGATGGTTGTTTTGCTACCCCTGCTGATGCGGGCATGACAGGTGCTGCAAATGGCCTGTTTGGGGTTATTGGCAGAGTCTTTAAAAAATAGCCAGACTCAGGAAGATCTCACAGGTGGAATGGCAACTTCACTCATGCTGGTGTTATGGGAAACGGATGCACGCCTTGCCTGTGGCCACCACACTGCTTCTTCCTGCCTGTTGGGATATGCCTCCTTCCCCATTTGTGCTGCTGTCCTGGCTATGCATGTCCTCCTGCCAGGTTGGGTCAGTCACTATGTCATCCACCACCTCATCTTCCACATCCGCACCCTGCTCCTCCTCCTGACTTTCTGTCAATTGTGTCTCATCATTGTCCACCTCTTGTGACAATTTCCCATCATCGCCTTCCTGTGACTGTGGCTGGTCAAAGCTTTGGGCAGCTCTACATGTGAACTCATCTTTCCCCACTTCAAGTTGACAGGCAGAGATTTCTGAATCTTGAAATGGAAAACTGAACAGCTCTTCTGTGTCCAAGTGTGGGATCAGTTGTCTCAGGGCACTCGGCATGGGGAGAGGAAGGAGGATCAGGGTGAGGAATATCCTGGCCACACTCACGGCTACTCAGACTTGACCGTGTGGAAGACATAGTGGTGGTGGCTAAGTGACTGGAGGGGGCAAACACTATCATTTTTTAGTTTCTTACTATTTATGTAGTTAAAGAATATTTTGGGATTATTTTTACTCTCTGGCAATGAGTCTCTCTGTCTCAATCTTTGCTGCCTTGATTTGCTTTTTACAGAATGTATTTAAATTTCTGTTTTTATTTAATGCCTCATCACTACCCACTTCCTTGAATTCTCTAAATGCTTTTTGCCGCTTATTTCACCCCTTACAGCTCTATTTAGCCATATTGGTTTCCTCCTTTTTCTAGTGTTTATTCCCATACGGTATATACTGTGCACAGGTCCTATCCAGGATGCTAATAACCGTCTCCCATTTTGTGTATTTTTATGTCTCAGGATATCGTCCCAGTTAATTGCACCAAGATCATCTCTAATCCGTTGGAAATTTGCCTTCCTGAAGTTTAGTGTCCTTGTAACCCTCCATTACACATCTTATGAAAAGGTGCTATATACATAAATAACCAAAAACTAAAATATCTGGCTACAGCTAAAGCATCATGGAAGGCTTATTATTGTACATTTTTATAGCACCATTTATTCCATGGTGTTTTACAAGTGAAAAGGGGACAAATATTGACAAATACAACTAAACATGAGCAAAAAAAAAACAAAGGCACAGTTACATAAGGAGGGAGGACCCTGTCCGCAAGGGCTCACAGTCTTCAGGGGATGGGTGAGGATACACTAGGAGGGTAGAGCTGGTTGTGCGGCGGTTCAGTAGGTTGAGGATTACTGCAGGCTTGTTGGAAGATGTGAGGCTTCAGGTTCTTTTTGAAGGTTTCTATGGTAGGCGAGAGTCTGATGTGTTGTGGTAGAGAGTTCCAGAATATGGGGGAAGCACGGGAGAAGTCTTGGATGCGGTTGTGGGGAGAAGAGATGAGGGGAGTAGAGAAAGTCTTAGTTACTCACTGGTTAACGGTGTTTCTCGGAGTCCATGACAGCACTACGGAGAGAGGGGATCCGCCCTTCAGGAACAGGAAACCTACAGATACACAAGGGCGGCACCTCTCCCACGCATCAGTTGGTTTACAGAGCACAAGAGGACCACAAAGGTTAATAGCATACACAATAAACCATGATACAATAATAAACTATTCACTACCCATGAATTATATAAATAAAGGAAGAGGTGTACACCCAGAACTTAAGAAGACGGGAGGGTATGTACAGGTGCTGTCATGGACTCCGAGAAACACCGTTAACCGGTGAGTAACTAAGACTTTATCGGTCGTCCATGACAGCACTACGGAGAGAATTACAGAGAGTAACTAGGGAGGGACTACAGCTTGCAGCACCCTTACACCAAAAGAGAGGTCAGAAGAGGCACCCAGGTTCAATCTATAGTGGTTATAGAAAGTGTTTGGAGAAGACCAAGTAGCAGCCTTACAAATTTGGTCGATCGACACCTCCAATCTTTCCGCCCACGAAGCCGCCATAGCTCTAGTGGAATGCGCTTTTAGACCTTCAGGCGCCGGCTTGCCCTTTGAGATGTATGCCAGCAAAATAGCCTCCCTGATCCATCTAGCTAAAGTAGATTTTGATGCTCTATGACCTTTCATACTACCCTGATAGATAACGCCCTATTCGTGTCCTACCTTCCAGGGATCGGTTACTGCTAGATATTCCAGGATACATCTTTTTACATCTAAAGTGTGTAGCTTCCTTTCCTTATCGTTCGTAGGATTAGGGAGGAAAGATGGAAGAACTGTTTCCTGTGTTCTGTGGAATCTGGACACTACTTTAGGAAGATATGCTGGATCAGGGGACAGTATTACTCTATCATCTCTAAGCTGCATGTAAGGGGGAACCCTGGATAATGCTTGGATGTCACCTATCCTATGCGCCGATGTTAGGGCCACCAGGAAGGCTACTTTAAGGGATAGATTTTTAATAGAGGCTGAAGAAATTGGCTCAAATGGGGCCTCTGTCATGGCTGAGAGAACTAGGTTCAGGTCCCATGGCATGACCCTATTCTTTACCATTGGCCTAGACCGCTTTATCGCCCTGATGAATCTGCTGACCCAGTAATTCTCAGCAATGTTGCAGCCAAAGAGGGCCCCTAAGGCGGATACCTGCACTTTAAGAGTATTTGGGGATAACCCCATATCTAACCCCTTCCGCAAGAATTCCAAAATCTGGTCTATCGGTATTGACTGACCAGCTATTACCCCGAGTTCTGAAGAAATGTCTTCCAGATCCTGACAAATTTTTATGGTGATTATTTTTCTGCTCTTCAGCAGTGTTAATGAGGCCCGGAGATGCCGTCAGATGAAGGCCAACCGCCCGAGGATGGTAGACTGGGCCCTGGGATAGGAGATCCGGGTTGTCTGGCAAGACCCATGGGTCGGATATTGACATAGCCCTTAGGCATGGAAACCACGTCCTTCTGGGCCAGAAGGGGGCAATTACTATCACTGTGGCCTTGTCCTTCCTGATATTCCTCACCACCAGAGGAAGTAGAGACAGGGGAGGAAAGGCGTAAGCTAGCCTGAAGTTCCAGTCTATGAGGAGGTCGTCTACTGACAGAGGATTTTCTCTTGGGTTCAGAGAGCAGAATTGTGTCACTTTTCTGTTTCCTTTTGTGGCAAACAGGTCTACCTCCGGTTGACCCCACCCTTGCACGATGAGGTCGAAGATGGAGCCGTTCAGGGACCACTCTCCTTGCCTTAGCATGTTGCGGCTTAAGAAATCCACCATAGTGTTTTCTGCTCCTCTTATGTGAAGAGCCGTCAATGAGAGATGTTGCTCTGCTAGCTGGAACAGACGATCTGCTACGCACAATAGGGATTTGGAACGGGTCCAGCCTTGATGGTTTATATATGCCACGGGGACCCGATTGTCCGAGAATACCCGCACATGGTGGCCCTGTAGATAGACAAGGAGTGTTTTAACTGCCTATTCCACTGCCGTTAACTCCTTCAGGTTGGAGGACATTTCCATCTGACACTGATCCCAAAGCCCCTGGACCAATATATCCCCCATGTGAGCCCCCCACCCAGAAGGGCTAGCGTCTGAGGTGACTATATGAGTTACATTATATCCCCAGGGGACCCCCGTGGACAGGTTCTCTCGGTCTAGCCACCACTCGAGGGATACAATAGTGTCTTGGGATAGCGTCAGCAGGCTCTCTAGACATCCCAACCTTTTTTGTTGTAACAGCACCTCGTCCTGAAGTATCCTCGTATGATACTGGGCCCATCGAACCGCTGGAATACAGGACGAGAGAGAGCCTAACAGAGACGTGGCTCTTCTAAGGGACATGGTAGGGTTTTTTGAGGCATTCAGCACCTGAAGGTGCAGGCGATCAATTTTCTCAAGAGGCAAACGGCATTCCTGAACCTGGGAATCCAGGGTCAGGCCTAAAAATCGCTGCACCGTCATGTGCTGTAACCGTGATTTTTTAACGTTTAGCATCCACCCCAGACGCTCCAGGGCTGACATTACTTTATGTAACTGTTCCAGACAGTGAGCCGCCATTTTACCTACGATAAGGAGATCATCCAGGTAGGGGATTATTAGAATGTCAGACTCGTGTAGGTGTGCCATAACTTCAGCCATTACCTTGGTAAACACCTGAGGGGCGACCGATATACCAAAGGGGAGGGCCCTATACTGGAAGTGTCTGACTACCCCATCCAACCGCACCGCCACCCTCAGGAATCAATGTCCTGCATAAATGGGGATATGGTAATAGGCGTCCTTTAAATCCAATACTACCATAAAGCAGTTTTTAAACAGTAGCTTTATTGCGGTGTTAATAGTCTCCATTTTAAATGACTGTACGGTCAGGAAATTGTTAAGCGCCCTAAGGTTAATAATTGTTCTGAAGGAGCCGTCAGGTTTACATTTCAGGAATAGAGGAGAGTAGAATCCTCTACCCTGTTCTCCTTCCGGAACCTCCGAAAGGACATTCTTATCGAGCAGGTCGTGAACTTCTGTTTCTAGGGCCGCCTGTTCCGCTGGAGAGGACCTGAGTGGGGTAACTCTGAAAAAATTCTGAGGGATAGAGGAGAACTCTAGCCGCAGACCCGTAGCTATTATTCCCAAAATCCAATCGCTACTGGAGATTTTGGACCAGGCCGGGTAGAAGGCAGATAGTCTACCTCCCACCGGGGCGACTAGTCATTGGGGTGGTTTTTTGACCTCACGGGAAGGCTCCTAACGTCCCCCACCTCCAAACATAAATCCACTACCTTTCTTCTTTTTATCGTCCCATCTGTTCTGGTCTTTAGCTGGTCTCCTTCGAAAGAACCTTTTCCCTGCGAAGGGACGCCTGTAAGAAGTGGTCAGTAGACTGGGAAATTTTTTCTCGTCTCCAGCTTTCTCCAGCAGTTAGTCTAGGACTGGACCAAAGAGGTATTCCCCTTCGCACGGGATAGAGCACAGACGGGATCTGGATTGAAGGTCACCCGGCCAACATTTCAGCCATAGGGCCCTGCGTGCCGCATTTGATAATCCTGCCGCTCTAGCCGCCATTCTTGCAGAATCTGCAGATGCATCCGCGAGAAAGGCAGCGGCATTCTGAATAGTTGGCAGGAATTTTAACATGGATTCTCTGGAGACTCCCTCTTCCAATTTGGACCCTAGTTGATCCAGCCAGACCATCACTGATCTGGCTGCACATGTCGCAGCTACTGCACGCCTTAGGGCACCTGCCGACATCTCCCATGTCACTTTAAGAAATGAGTCAGCCTTCTTATCGAGTGGATCCTTTAGGGAAGCCATGTCGTCAAAGGGAATAGATGATTTTTTAGATGCCTTAGCAACCGCTGCGTCCAATTTTGGTGCTTTATCCCACGTGTTCACCAGGGGGTCCTCAAAGGGATATCTACGTTTAAAGGCCAGTGGAAAGTAGCCTTTTTTCTCCGGCTTTTTCCATTCCCTTTTGATAAGGTTCTGAACCTTGTCATTAAGCGGAAATGACCTACGCTTTTTTGGGTCTAGACCGCCAAACATTAGGTCCTGCGCTGAAAGTTCTTGCCTTTCGTCAGCCACCCCCATGGTGGATCTAACTGATTTAATCAGCTTGTCCATCTGGTCCAGCGGGAAACAAACGATTAGAATCCTCTTCTGAAGAGGACGCCGAGGAGACAGAGGTGTCTGAATCATTCTCCCTTCTAGGGCCAGCGGACGAATCCGAATCTGAGGCGCTAGGCTCCCTTCTTCTTTTGGAAGGCTCCCCCCGGGACAGGGATTTAAGGGAATCTTTCACCTCCTTCCTGATAATCTCCCTAAGGTTTGACGTAAAATCAGGAGACTCTTCCGCCACCTATGGGAGCGGAGAAAAAAGCTATGTAATTCACCCGGTGCTACCGCTATACAGTGTTCCCATCAATCTATTCCCTACCGTCTGCCGCACACACGACTGACAAAGTCTTTTAGGGTAGGCGTCTGGCAAAAGGCAAGCGCATAGTGCGCACTCCTTGTTTTTTACTTTACCAGCGCATTTTTTCCCCTAAGGAAATAAACATAGGAAAAGACTGCATCAGGGTACGTTCACGAAGATCTCTTACCCAGGCAGTAGCGGTAGGTACCGGATTACTGGAGGGTCGGTCCAGATCCTTCTGCTTAGATCTGCGACTGGGCTGCGCACTGCGTCCGCGGTTCTTCGGCTGGGGGTTCGCATGGGACCTCTCCGAGGCTCTGTCCTGCTCCAGCAGACCGACGGCAGCTTCCGGCTCATCCACAGCTGCAGATGGGCACACAAGCAGCCCAGCAGCGTTCTGTTCGGCTATAGATAGACCTTCCCCTGGATCCTCCGGAACATGTGCAGCTGCGTGGCCAAATCAACCCCCCTAAGTGCAGGACACTCCTCCACCCCCAATCGCCCCCCCCCATGCAGGACAGTGGCGCTGTTAGCAAAAAGCCAGCCGGTGTTTGATTTCCGGTCCCGCCGCGTCACTTCCGGTTTCGGGCAGTGTGCTCAGGGACGCGCCCGGAAGCCGTGGACGGCTCCGCCGGGCCCCCCAGCCGCCCGCCGCAACACTACCGCCGCCTGCGGCCGCAGCACAACGGCGATCGCGGCAGAAGCCAGCGCCCGCCCCCCCGAACCGAAAGGAGCGCACAGGGCGCTCACGGAAGCCTGCACCGCACCGACAGGGGACCAGAGGCGGGGAAGACCGAGGCCCAGGAGGGTGAACCCTGGGGGGGAGGGGGGGACATACTCACTTCGCTGCCACTGGGGATGGACCTCCTCCGGACGTCCCAGCCTGCACCGCTCACTGTCGTGGAGTCCTACCCGGACCCACCGTGGCGCTTCCAGGGACCCGCACTGCCCGAGGTAGGAGACCCCCTTGCTACCTGGGTCGGACAGCCGGCCTGGGTGTTGATAGGTGAACGAGGAGGCAAGGGCTTGGATATATGGCTTGAAAGAGGACAGAGTCGAGGATCACCTTGAGGCTCCGGGCGATGGGACTGGGGAAAGTGAGCAGCCATTGATAGGTTTGGTGGAGGGGTAGAGTGAGATGAGTTCCGTTTGGTCCATGTTCAGTTTTAGAAAGCGAGCAGAAAAGAAGCCCGAGATAGCAGACAGTGTGGGATTTTGGTAAGTAAGGAGGTCAGGTCCGGATAGGTAGATCTGTGTGTCATCGGCGTAGAGATAGATGATACTGCATACCGTGGGATTCTATGAGGTGTAGATGGAGAAGAGTAGGGGTCCAAGAACAGAGCCTTGAGGCTTAAATAAAGATATAGAAGCATCTAAATTTTTCCCTCAAACAAACCATAGATAAAAAAGACAGATGTATCTTTCAAGAAAACCATATCCTTAAGGGTAGAAACTTGCACCACAGAAGCTATTATTTTTGGCTCTTTTCCAACAGACTAGCTCCTCCTTATCAAATTATTTCTTTTTTCACCTAGGGAAGTAGAATTTCCTATTACATTTATTCATTTTTGGTTTTCCATCCTCCTAAAGCACTCCACCAGACATACCACAGTGGGTGACATGAGACCACCAGTCACCAGGAGGTGAGAGGGATGCATCCATCTGATCAGAAGATGGAAACAAGGGCCATCCAAGACTACAAACTGCTCTTAGAAGAGACTTTTGCTGAACAAGTAAATTCAGTCTGTAACACCTGGTGGATTAGAGGTCTTGTACATCATCCAAAGAGAGCAATTACTGCCGAAGGAGGTTATGGTCAGAAGAATTAAAAGAACTAGGAAGACCAGCAACCTGATGGCTTGATACTATCAAGAGAACATGATTAAACCCTAGAGGAGCTAGGTAGGCTTGCAAAAGATTTTTCTTCATACAGATCGATCATCCATCAAGTCGCCATGACTCAGAATTAAATCAAGCGTGGCTTAGAAAACAAAAAAAGAAAAAACAGGAACTCCTAAAAGAACAAGTTTCTCCAAATTTGTCCACTGACAGGAACTGAGGAGAGTTCCGGGAACAGTCTCCCCTTTAAAAAGATACTGAGGGAAGTTGGGTTCCTGTTTATTGCCCAGATTCACGAACGTTAAGGAACCAAGTCATTTCTGTGGTAGAGATCCTCAGGGCCATTTCTAGGATCGAAATAAAAGGCAAGCCAGAACTACCATGCCGGCCAGAGATGGGCCATAACTAGCGATGAGCGAGTACTCGTTGCTCGGGTGGTTTCCGAGTATTTGATAGTGTTCAGAGATTTAGTTTTAGTCCCCTCAGCTGCCTGATTTGCGACTGTTAGACAGCTTGATTACATGGGTGGATTCCCTAGCAACCAGGCAACCCCCACATGTAATCATGCTGGCTAGTAGCTGTATATCATACAGTTGCGTCAACAAAAACGAAATCTCCGAACACTAACAAATACTCGGGAGATCACCCGAGCAACGAGTATACTCGCTCATTACTAGCCGTAACTTAGACCTAAGCTGCACTGTCAGCCAACTGAGTATAGCGCACGAGGAGAGGTTATGGAAGGAAAAGAACTGGAGTAACCAGAAAGTGACCAGGAGTCACGAGCTATACCACAAAACATCCAGTCCATGACAGAGTATGACCCATTACTGGCAAAATAAATGAAAGCACATATCCCCAAAACAGACCAACATTAAAATGATTTTATTTTTGAGAGGCCGTAAAAAAGGAAATAAAATAAATGCAACTTTACACAAATTCAGGGATGATTGTGTTACATAAACATGTAAAACATACCCACCTACAAGACAAAAAAAAAAAAATTTGCAATGGTGAAGTCCGAAACTGATGGTAAATAGCATTACTGTTTAGTAACTGCACATGTAATCACGGTTGTGGGGGGGATCCAAGTTGTATTCACAAGCGAGAAACAGTGGATGTGGCTTCTTGAATGTACACTACGAAATCTGGCTACAGAAGAAAAAGTTCATTTGAGGATGGAGAGTTCGTCAGGTTAGACAAGGTCACTCCATAGGAGGCTCCATCATAAAGCCATTCTCTGTGGATAAATAGCCATCTCCAGACTGCATGGACTCTTGGTCTAAGTATATATCTTGGCTGGTCTCCTCAGCTTGCTCCTGAATCATACCGTTATCTGGAATTCTCTCCTCCCTTTTCTCACTGCGGTCACCACGGTCTCTATCCCGTTTGTGATCTCGGTCCCTGTCCCTATCTCTGTCCCGCCTGCGATCCCTGTCCCGATCCCTTTCCTTATCTCTATCGCGGTCTCTATGGCTGCGTCTCCTGTCTCGATCCCGGTCTCTATCTTTATCCCTGTCCTTTTCTCTATCCCTCTCTCGGTCACGATCCCTACTTTTCTCTTCTGCTGGCTCTGGCTTGTACTCAATTCCATCCAAGCCTGCATCAACACCCTGTAAGTCTTCAATAGTAACTTCAGCAGCTTCTTGACTTTCCCCTTCAACACGCTCCTCTTTCTTTTCCCGGTCACGATCTCTATCCCGTTTCCGGTCCCTACTACGACTCCTACGTTTGCGATCTCTGTCCTTATCCTTATCTTTGTCCTTATCTTTATCCTTATCCTTGTCCTTATCCTTGTCTTTATCCTTGTCTTTATCCCTACTTCTTTCCCTGCTACGTTTCCTTTCATCCTTTTCACGACTGCGGGACCTTCTCCGACGTTCCCTGGAACGGCTTCTACGCCTCTCACGATCCTTATCGCGCTCCCGACTCCTTTCTCGTCGGTCCCTTTCCCTTTCTCGGTCACGATCCCTGTTAAAAGAAGAGGAGCCTTAAAATCAATAGGTTCACATTGAGAAAAAAATGTATATATTTGGAAATTACTAGTGATGAGCAAATAGCATTGTGCTCGGGTCTCCTCGAGCATGCTCTCCGAGTATTTTGTAGTGCTCGGACATTTAGTTTTGCTCGCCTCAGCTGCATGGTTTACGGCTGCTAGCCAGGCTGAATACATGTGAGGAATGCCTGTTTGTTAGGGAAGTCTCACATGTATTCAGGCTGTCCAGCAGCTGTAAATCATGATGAAAAAAAAAAAAATGTCCGAGCACTGCAAAATACTCGGAGATCACCCGAGCACAATGCTATTCACTAACCACTGGAAATTACAAAAAAGGACAAAAGTGAATTATTTACAATACTAAGAGTGTGCGGAACAGGAAAGGGATTTGAATATTTATATAATCCTGGCCTACATTAAAAGGGGGGTTCCACTACTTTATGACCCCCTTTTCATATGCTAACAATCATTTTTTGTTATACTTTTCTCCTTCGCCTCATTGGGGGACACAGGACCATGGTTATGCTGCTGTCACTAGGAGGCTGACACTAAGCTGAGACAAAAAAGGGTTAGCTCCTCCCCTGCAGTATACACCCTCATGCTGGCATGCAGAGACCCAGTTTAAGCTTAGTGTCCGTAGGAGGCACACTGATTTTTTTCTCTCTTTTTTCATCTATTCCGGACGAAGGGGGCGACGGATTCTTCTAAGGTCCGATCTCCCCCGAACCAACAACAGGCGAGCACGGGAGTTTCACCTCACCGTATCCTCTCCTGCGACGTGGGAGCCACTGCCTGAGCTGTCCTTTTTTTGGGCGACGGTTTCTCCCCTAATGGGCCCCGATCTCCCCTTATACAGACGAGCACTGGTGTTCCTACCTCCAGTATCCTCCTCTGCAGCCAGGCCTTTTTATTGCCGGACATCTGCCCTGTCCACCAGGTTCTACCCTCGGCTGTACAGTGGCTTTATCCCAGTGGCGTCCGTGCAGACCACACTGCATCACCAATGTGACTTGTGACTCAGGTGGTGGACGGTTCCTCTCCACCCCCCATGTGGGGTAGGTGGATAGAAGGCTTCCCAACCCCTGCACCGTTCCTATATATGGCACCATGGTTCCCTCTCACCTCCATCTTCAGGGTAAGTGCCCGGTGGGGGGACTGGGGGGGGTGTCGCCGGCGGTCAGGAGGGCTCCTCATCCCTGGGCTCCATCTGCAGGCTTTTTGGGCGGTCCCTGTCCCTTTCCGGCGCTCGCGACCGCGCGCCGGGCCGAGGCCGCAAATTTAGTCCCCGGCTTCGGCCTAGCCGCTGGTCGCCGCCGCTAAGCTCCGCCCACTCCAGCCAGTGTCTGTGGCGCCGCCCCCCGCTCCTGGCGCTTCTCACAGCCGCCGAGATTTCTCTTCCTGATCTCGGCGGCCATCTTGGTCCCTCTCCTCAGCGCCGCAGCTCCTGCCTGTCGCATCTCTGGCGCGTCAGTGGCCCACGTGCAGCCGGCTTCCTCCTCTCAGAGTGAACACCCCAGCAGTTCGTCTCTCCTGGATAGCGGGACACAGGACCGGGGTAAGGAGACATCGTTAGCTCCCCTCTGCAGCGCCCTCTCAGTCACTGGTCACCTCTATATAGACCCTGTAATTTTGTCTGCATTAGCATCATGTCGCAGTCAAGGTCTAAAAAATCTTCTAAGGTGCATACAACCTTCTTTTCTGCGTGTACCACCTGCCAGGCCCCTCTTCCCAGGCCTCAAAGCTCTCCCCTCTGCTCTGCCTGCGATGCCCCGTGTGCCCAGGAGCCCTCCACCGCCGCCGACCCTGGAGTACCTAGCCCCCCCCCGTGGGTCGCCTCGCTTTCTCAGTCCGTGGATTTTTTAGCTAACGCCATCAAGTCCATTCAAAATCCTCCCGGGGAACGGGGCAATCCGCTACAGGTGCTAAGGGATCCCTCCATAGCAGGGGAATCGTCGGCCAGCAGGGGCCGCTCGCCTCTTAAAGAGGCACGGTCGTCCAGAAAACGGACCCGTACTACCTCTCCGGAGCGTTCTCCTCGTCACTCAGACTCTGGCAGCTCCACCTCTCGCTCACCCTCTTTGGGGGCTCGAAGCGTTCAGGACTCTGAACATGAGTCTGAAATTTCTTTGGATCCGGAGGCTCCGGAGTTCAGAGCCACGGTTGACTCCCTCATCGTAGCAGTCAATCACGCACTAAAGGTGGATGACGATTCTAATTCCGCTCCGGAACATGCGGTCTCCTTTTCCAGAACCAAGCGTTCTCACAAAGCTTTTGCCTCTCATCCAGCCTTCCTGGACATAGTCAGGCGTCACAGGGAACACCCAGACAAGCGCTTCACGGGTAAGAAGGTCTTGGTTTCCAAGTATCCCTTCTCAGCTGATCTCGTGAAAGACTGGACGGATCCCCCCACGGTAGATCCGCCGGTCTCGCGCCTGGCTTCTAAAACTCTTCTCTCAGTCCCGGAGGGCGCTTCAATTAAGAGTCCCACCGAACGCCAGATAGACTCTCTAGCTCGCTCGGTGTACGAAGCCTCTGGCTCGTCCCTGTCTCCCTCCTTCGCCGCGGCCTGGGTGTCCAAGGCTATGGTTTCCTGGGCGGATGCCCTAGCGAAATCCATTAATGAGCAGGACCTCCCCTCGGAGATGGCGGACCTGGCTAAGCAGCTAGCCATGGCCAGCGATTATGTTATGTTCGCATCTCTCGACGCGGCAAATTGCGCTGCTTCGGCGGCTTCCAACGCCATCACTATTAGAAGGGCCCTTTGGCTCAGAGATTGGCGCGCAGACTCTTCCTCTAAAAAATCCCTGATTTCTCTCCCTTTTCAAAGCGGGCGTCTTTTCGGCGAAAAGCTTGACCAGCTTATTTCCGACGCCACAGGGGGAAAGAGCAAGTTTCTTCCCCAACAGAGGCCCAAGGCGGCTTTCCAGCGCCAGCCTTACTTTCGTTTTCGGCCTTTTCGTACCAACTCTGCCTGGTCCAATCCCTCTGGCCTTCCCAGATCGGACCGCTCCGCCCGCGCAGACAGAGACGTTCGTCCATCCTTCAGACCTAATCCCTCCTGGCGCGGGAAACCGAGGCAGCCCCGAACCAGAGGTTCCAGACCTCCCAGATTCCCTTCTCAATGACTCGGGAACAGCGCCAGTCGATCCCAGAAGAGTAGGCGGTCGTCTACTCCTTTTTCAACAAGCCTGGCTCTCCGTCGTTCACGACGAATGGGTCAGAGATCTGGTATCGTCTGGCTACAAGATAGAGTTCTCCTCTCCCCCTCCCACTCGGTTCTTCCCCTCTCGTCTTCCCAGTTCGGGAGCTCAGTCTCGCGCCCTTCTTTGCGCCATCCACTCCCTCCGCCAGAGCGGGGTCATCGTGCCGGTCCCGGAACACGAGAGGTTCAGAGGCTTCTACTCAAACCTCTTCGTCGTGCCAAAGAAGGACGGGACCGTTCGTCCCATTTTGGATCTGAAGCTTCTGAACAGGTGCGTAAGAGTCCGGCACTTCAGGATGGAATCGCTCAGATCAGTCATCTCCTCCATGGAAAGAGGGGAATTTTTGGCCTCGATAGACATCAAGGATGCCTATCTTCACATCCCGATCTTCCCGCCTCATCAGAGGTTCCTTCGCTTTGCCATTCGAGAGGACCATTTTCAGTTCACAGCCTTGCCCTTCGGTCTCGCCACGGCGCCCAGGGTGTTCACCAAGGTCATGGCGGCTGTCATGGCCATTCTTCACTCTCGAGGAGTCGTCGTATTACCTTACTTAGACGATCTCCTCATAAAGGGCCCGTCGTTTCAGGCCTGCGAGTCAAGCGTCCACATTACCCTGGATTCGCTTTCTCGCCTGGGCTGGCTGATCAACTTAGACAAGTCATCTCCCGTTCCTTCCCATCGGATCTCCTTTCTGGGAATGATCCTGGACACTTCAAGGGGGCTGGTTTTGCTTCCTCGGTCCAAGGTCCAAGCGCTCCAGCAGGGAGTCCGTACACTCTGCCATCCTCGCCCGCGAACCATTCGGTTCGCCATGAAGATCTTGGGAAAGATGGTTGCGGCAATCGAAGCTGTTCCCTTCGCTCAACTCCATCTCCGCCCCTTACAACAGGCTCTGCTGGACAACTGGGACAGGAGTCTCTTTTCTCTCGACCTCCCTTGTCCCCTGTCTCCTCGGGTCAGACATTCTCTCATTTGGTGGACCCTGGGACCATCTCTTCTCCAGGGGAAGTCCTTCCTCCCGTTCCGCTGGTTAGTGGTAACCACCGACGCCAGTCTTCTTGGCTGGGGGGCGGTGTTTCTTCACCACTCGGCCCAGGGTCGTTGGACTGCTCGGGAATCCAGCCTCCCCATCAACATTCTGGAGATTCGTGCTATCAGACTTGCTCTGATTCACTTCCACGCTCTGCTTGCGGGTCACCCAATAAGAGTCCAATCGGACAACGTCACGGCGGTGGCTTACATCAACCACCAGGGGGGTACCCGCAGCAGGGCGGCGATGAGGGAAGTCTCTCTCATCCTTCGTTGGGCCGAGACCAACCACTCCATCATCTCGGCGGTGCACATTCCGGGAGTCGAGAACTGGGCAGCGGACTTCCTGAGCCGCCAGGGCCTTGCCTCGGGGGAATGGGAACTTCACCCAGAAGTTTTTCACCAGATCTGTCTTCGCTGGGGGACCCCGGACGTGGATCTGATGGCATCCAGATGGAACGCCAAGGTCCACAACTTCATCGCTCGATCTCGGGATCCCCAGGCCATTGGAGTGGACGCGCTAATTTCGCCGTGGCATCATTTTCAACTCCCATACGTGTTTCCTCCTCTTCCCTTACTGCCGAAGGTCATCCGAAAGATCAGGACGGAGGGAGGACCGGTCATTCTGGTCGCCCCAGACTGGCCTCGTCGCGCTTGGTACGCGGAGCTCGTTCAGCTCGTAGCCGACGTCCCCTTGCGGTTGCCAGACCGCCCAGACCTACTTCGCCAAGGACCGATCTACCATCAGAGCTCAGGGGCCCTACGTTTGACGGCGTGGCTGTTGAAACCTGGATTCTAGCTCGTGCTGGTTTCTCTCAGCAGGTCATTCCTACCATGCTAAGTGCTCGCAAGGCGTCCTCTGCCTCTATCTACCACCGCGTCTGGAAGACCTTCTTTTCTTGGTGCAGGCTCCGAGGGCTCCCTCCGCTCAGCTTCTCCATCCCTTGTATCCTGAATTTCCTTCAGTCCGGTCTGGATTCCGGTTTGGCCCTGAGCTCTCTTAAAGGTCAGATCTCAGCCTTATCCGTGCTGTTCCAGCGTAGGATCGCCACCAACCTTCAGGTCAGACTTTCATTCAGGGAGTCTCCCATGTTGTTCCTCCTTACAGGATGCCTTTGGAGACCTGGGATCTCAATTTGGTCCTGGGGGCTCTCCAGGAACCGCCGTTCGAACCCCTTCAAGACGTTCCGCTCTCTGTTCTCTCTTGGAAGGTTGCCTTCCTGGTAGCGGTGACGTCCATCAGAAGGGTTTCAGAGCTCGCCGCTCTATCCTGTCGGGTACCTTTCCTTGCCTTTCATCAGGACAAGGTAGTCCTACGTCCTTCTCCCGCGTTTCTTCCAAAGGTGGTCTCATCTTTCCACCTTAACGAGGACATCATCCTTCCCTCCTTTTGTCCGCAGCCTAAACATAGGGTCGAGAAGGCTCTCCATACTCTGGACGTGGTACGGGCTCTCAGGAGGTACATTTCCAGAACGGCACACTTCAGAAAATCGGACGCCCTTTTCGTGCTCCCGGAGGGTCACAGAAAGGGTTTGGCGGCGTCTAAATCCACGATAGCTAGATGGATCCGATCTGCTATCCAGGAATCCTATCGGGTCAGGGGCAGTCCTATCCCGGCGGGGATTAGAGCTCACTCCACTCGGTCGATGGGTGCTTCCTGGGCCATCCGGCACCAGGCATCAGCGGAGCAGGTTTGCAAGGCCGCAACGTGGTCCAGCCTGCATACCTTCACAAAGCATTACAATGTGCATATCCAATCCTCTGCGGACGCGGCCCTTGGCAGGCGTATCCTGCAGGCGGCCGTTGCGCATTGGTAGTCAGATGGTACATGAAGTTACGTGGTTGTATTGTTTCCCTCCCAGGGACTGCTTTGGGACGTCCCATGGTCCTGTGTCCCCCAATGAGGCGAAGGAGAAATAGGGATTTTTGTGTGTACTCACCGTAAAATCCTTTTCTCCGAGCCACTCATTGGGGGACACAGCACCCACCCTGGTAGCCTTACGGCTAGTTATCTTTTTTAGTCTTTGACTGTTGTTTGACATGTTATGTTCCAATGTTTTTTGATATATTGTTCTCATTATCCTACTGCTTTTGCACTTAACTGGGTCTCTGCATGCCAGCATGAGGGTGTATACTGCAGGGGAGGAGCTAACCCTTTTTTGTCTCAGCTTAGTGTCAGCCTCCTAGTGACAGCAGCATAACCATGGTCCTGTGTCCCCCAATGAGTGGCTCGGAGAAAAGGATTTTACGGTGAGTACACACAAAAATCCCTATTTTTTAATCTGCACTGTGTTTATGGGCTATGGACTTCAAGAGGCCTAAGTTGAACGGTCAGTCAAAAAAACTGTGTGATCCACATAACCCTTTATCATCACTGAGCCACCGCTTTTTACTCTACTTCCAATCTGGGCACCGAAATCGGACAGAATGAGAAGAGGAGGTCACTAATGGGGGTCAACCCAACCTTTCCATGATGGATACGAGTCTGAGCAGGCAAGCTCAGCTTATTGTTAGGACACATGAAAGGAGGTCATGCAGTAGTGGAAAATCCCTTTAAACTTTGAGGAGGCACTGGACAGTTGACAAATATGGTTAAAAAAAAAAGTTAATCTTAAAAACTTTCTTTTTGTAGGCCCCAATTAGTTTACAGTGGTCGGTTGTACACTTCTGTCATTATACTTATGGATATAATCCTTACCGCTCATCATATCTAGATGTATCATCTCTGCCAGAGTGCCGTATGTTAACATCTGCTCCCCCGCGTCTGGTGCCTCCGAGACCACCACCTAAAACATTCGGCAAGTTTAAAGATCGCAGAACATTTAATAAAAGGCATTCCTTTTACTTGTTACTAGTGAAATTAAAATTGCACCCATCTTAAAATTATGGTGTGTAAAAATGAATATAAAAAAACAATGTCAACGGCTCCACTGCCTTCCGTCGGGCTAGTAGAGAAGCCATTTTCAGATTCTTTGCATTGCTGCTGAGGGCAGTTTCCAAGATTAATAGGGAAATTTGTTAAACGGTAAATTTTGTCACGAGAAGTCTCCAATTTTAGGTGCTCTAGAATTTATAACTACAAAAATGTAAGTATTATACATGTTTGTTTTTTTATGATGCCATCTGTTTACAAACTGCAGCTCCTTCAAGGGACCAGGCAGCGACTGACAACGATGTTCTTACCAAGTCTGCGTGGGCGCCAGCCTTTCACAGTACGTCCTCTCTCAACATCAACCAACACACGCCTTCCATCAATTTTCTTTCCATCTGCATGCTTGTATGCCGCTGTAACACATTGTTTCCAGAAGGGGCAGAACAAAAGAAATTAGCCCGGGTGACCACTACATCTCCCCCTTTTCCCAGTACCTTAAAATTTACACAAGTAAAATAAAACCAGAATACTAAAACGCAGGACATCGAATGGGTTGCTCTTCCGCGCTGTTCGAGGAACGGTTTAGAGCCGGTGGTGCAGCATCTGGTGATCATACTGTCAATGTTCTTCACCGTCTTCAGCAACATACCCATTCTACATACAATACTCTGTACACTTCGACTCTTGATTAAAACCCCAAGCTAACGGGTTGAATTAAGTCGGGAATAAACATGTCTTCTTAAAGAGACCCGCGCCACTACTGGCCATGTCACTGGGATGGCGATGAGCTGCAAGCTATGTTAACCTAATCTCATACAACCCCTTTAAGTGTTTTGCATTTCATAGTAAAACATCCCAATCATAAGCGACTGAAGTTTTGAAAAACTGTGCTTAGGGCTAAAAGTGACCAATGCTTTAAATTTTTAGCTCATAAATCAATATAGGACACATGAATATAAGTAACTTTGTAATGTATTTTATCACAGAAATGTACTTTCTCAGTCAGGATCTTTAATTCTCAAATTTCCCAGGAAAAATCTGTATTTTTTACATTACTGCGATAAGATGACAGTTGGTGCTCTTAAGATTCTATGCAGATAGGAGGAGCCAGAGGCGGCTCCTTTCCTCTACATAAATGACAGTTGAAGCTAGTAAGATTTAATATAAATGGGGAGGAGTTAGACAGAGCTCCTCCCTTCGAAACTCATTTCCTATGTAGAGGGGAAGAGCTCCTCCCTCCATCTGCATAGAATCTTATGAGCACCAACTCATCTATTGCAGCAATTTATCATTTTGTCTTCACCGACACAAATTTTACACAGGAATTGAGAATTTTGAAAATGATCGATCAGTCCCGGCAAGGGAAAAAAAAAAGCAGATTTCTCTATAAGATGAATTACAAAGTTGCTTATTTTGATATGTATTACTAATTAAGGAAATAAAAAATTAAAACATGGTTACTCTAAGCCATAAAACATGTCGCTGTTACACTGCCCAATTTTTTTCTACTCACATTGTTGCAACTATCCAAATAAACGGCCATGTGATGTAGCAGAGGACTGGTATGTTCTTTGTCAGAAAGACATATATGACAGCCAAGGTAGCACTAACCTTAGGGAAGAGTCGGATGGATGGTCATATAACTCCGATGAGGATCGCAACGCAATGCTTGGACTGGCCGTCGGCTCTCATGACCCCGATGGCTTATATTTCTATGCAGCTGTTATGCTCGGGTCAGGAGAGCCGATGGCCGAACATTGCGTTGCGATCCTTGCCCAAGTTTTACAGCCGTCTGACTCTTCCCTTAGGAAAGAGATTCACTAAACGAAAAAAAATTGGATACAGGGAATCGTCTCAACCTTTGAGACATTTTCTTTTTTAACAGACTTCATAATATACCCCACCAGCTGAAAAGGAGAAAGCACATGTTATAAAATAGGTTTCCTATTCTCCAGATAAAAAGAACTTCAATGTATGCCAACTTGTGTGCTTTTATTTGGGTCCCAAAAACAAAACAAAAAAACAAAAAAAAACAACTTTATGTGTAAGGCAGCTACATGTTTACCTTCAATGTTCGCAGGTGTCTACAGAATTAAACACACTGGTAAGTGAAGCGCTACAATAATATATGGCAAGAAGCACTAGACAAGACCACTAAAGTAATTAAAAAAAAAAGTTTACCTGATGAAACTACTTACAAAAACCTTTTCAAATTACCGCCTCAAATTCAACGAATTTCATGACGATATCTTGGGAAATGAGGTTTGAATCTTGGAAGGTCCATTTTATTTTATTTTTTATGCATATGGTCAAAGCTGAGAAAAGCTTACCTGTCTCAGCTGCTCTACTTAGCTCCGGTATAATCATGATTTAAAAGCTGGATCGGCACCCGACAGATAAACGAGGGCTCCAATTAAAAGTCTCTGCTTCGAAAATTGGCAAACAACCTGCCATCTCCTAGTATAAGAGTCCATAGAAATGTCCTTTCTGCGGATTGAACCGCCCGTCGGATGAATTTTTGTTTGGCAGGAATGACCCGTACATACCGGCCAAACTTCCCGGAAAGTTCAGGAGGCTAAACTAAAAAACATGGGTCGACAACACCGAAATCTTCTTTCCTAGTGACAGTTTATGAACCTCTACCAAGATTACCAAGCTTGGTAGATGGAAACCTCAGCGGTAGGATAGTCCTTTACCCTGAGATATTGATCACCATTACCATACCATACAGTTAGAACTTCAGCGCTGGTAAGCTGGTACATATTTTAAATGCAAGCTTAGAAAGATCCCATGTCAACATTTGCAAGGACAGATCTATACCAAAAGTCTACAAAACTTTACGTTAGTGAATTGCATTGTGAGCAATTCCTTAAACAAAAAAAAATGCCTTGTATTGGAGCTGTTCCCTTTAAAAGGGCCAGATGAAATTCGGGTGGCTAGCTAGCAGTAGGGTCAGATGAAATTCAGGTGGCTAGCTAGCAGTAGGCAAATCAAAGGGACTCTCTTTTCAAAGGCAGACATGACATCACCCACTTTCAGATTTCTTTTCCACGCAAAGGAAAAATGTATGCATGCTCTCTTGAAAAGATAATTCCTTTGACGCCCCTACTTCAGTACTATTAGGGAAATTGCCCATATTGCAACTCCCTAACATACAAGTTTATCAAAAGGTGAACCTTCACGTTAAGTGGATGTAGAAACCTGGCCAAAGGACCGTAGTGGAGACAGAACGTTGTTCAGAACAGGTTGGATACAAGAGGGGGAAAAACTGTGAATAAGGGTGGAAGGGAAGGTTGGGGGGAGAGGGCGCATTGGTATTAATTGCATCCATAATCAAGGATGGGATAGAGGCCCAAGGAAGTTACAAACAAGAATACCAGGAACCTGATCAGGTTGTCGTGATTGTAACATCAGAATGAGAGGAGACAGTGCCTTACCACTGACCACAAACCTATTTCCCGCACCTACCCCTCTCCATCCAAGCAGTCTTCGGCTTCATCCTTTTAAAAAAAAGTGAAGATTTACCATTGCTGGTGGGCTGCCGATTCGTTATTGCCTCTATTTGATTGAAGCATCATGCGCCAATGAGAAGGCGAAAGGATGACTCCACGCAGTTCCTGTGGCTTACCTGGGCCCTAGGCCTCGCTTTGCTCAGGCTAACCTTACCTAGACATGCATTAATGCAACCAAAAACTTCTCGCTCTATGTCTAAAACCCTACAGTAATGAGCACGGAGGACTTGTGCTGCAAATTGCAACACTGCATCCCACAAGACACAGACTAACCGGGCTGCACCGTTACACGACTGTCACCACAAAGACAATGGAAACAGTGTGAACATGAACTAAAACCGGGGACTGCAGAACTACCCTAACCCAGGCCGTAACTTCATCCAGAAAATCTAGTTCAACTTTTTTAGTTACTATTTAAATGCATGTGTTTTGGTCTAAAAAAAAAATATAAAAATCATGTTTGATTTCACTTGATCCTTGCCGGTTGCAGAACGAGTATCAGTCGGTGAGTGCTTAACTCTTGTGTGTCGTCTTTGAGCTGAACTCGGTGGTCATGATTCAGCTTATTTTGTGATGACTTGTTCAGCAGCCGGCAATAGACTGTGCAAAACAAACCTAAGTTTGCAAAATACAAAATTTATACTGAAACCTAGTTGACAAAAACCCTCGACTAGATTTCATTACAAATTTAGCCCAAAATGCATTTTTTCTTCCGTAAAGCCCCCCTTAAATGCTCCTTTTTGCAACTATAGCTGGCTACAAGTAGGACATAGACAGACTGATGACTACCAGAACTCAAGCTTGTGATAACTATTGCTCCTACGTCCTCATATGCAAACGAACACATCAGGAAGCCATGTGGCCAAGATCCCAAATATGTTCAGAATGCCTATCTCTTCTATAGGCGTGATCTCAGCCTGTTCCCCCGAATGCTACATGTCGGACCATATTCTACCTCGGAAGCACTTTTTCTTGTGCTCCTAATGAGGGGTTTGTAGTGTTACGTAACAGCACAGAATTACTTTTAGGCTACGTTCCCATGATGAGTTTTTTACGCTACGAATTTTTGAACGAATGTAAGAAAGTAACCTATTTTACGTAATGGGAGCAGAAAATCTGCATCAAAAACTCTCCAAACGTTCATTGTGGGAACGTAGCCTTACTTAGAAATCTTACCTTTCCAAGTAGTATTGTAGGTAAATATTGCAAAGCAGAAGTCTTAGCACAAGTGGAGGCTTACCGGCCAAATCAATGGCCCGATTCTTTCATTGCAATCTAATTTTAGCTATAAAAAAACCCTTTAAAGCTCTACTGTAAGCAAACTAAGGCTCTGTGCACATTGCATTTTAAGCCCCACATTTAGAAAACAAGGTAATAGGGCTCCCAAAAAAAATCTCTATTGGTACAACTTTTTAAACTATGTAAGGAAAGTGCAACAAACTGCACTTTCCTACACAGAGGGCTATCAAAAACATAAAAATAAAAAAAAATAACCCCCCCCAGTGTGCTGTGTATTTAAACTATGGCTGCCGTGTGACATTGGAGGACTGTAAGCCTATACAGAAGCATGCCGGGAAGCCTTCTGTCATGAAATATTCATTGAGAATGTCTACCTCATACAGAAGGCTTGATCGCCGTGTGCACAGAGCCTTAGACAATTATGTGTTAAGATAATGGAACTAATTGTAATTGCTATAAAAAAAAAATGAACAAAAAAAAATCAGTGCAGAATATCTGTACGTGTACCTCAACAGTTTATCTTTGATGTATAGAATGGTGTGTCAACATAAGAAACACATTAGAACTCTTGCAGTAGCTAACTCTAGAACTACAGGTTTCTAGCCTCTGCTCTGATCTCATGTTACATGACCCTAAGATGAAATTTTAGGCAGGTCACTCAAGTCTCCTATTCGGGGTTCCGAAAAATTTTTATAAAATTAATAATAATTATAAAAATAGATCGGATTCAGTATTTCTTTGCAGAAAGCTGTGAACCTGTCACTAGATTTAGAAGGAATCAAAACATTTTTAAGAAAAGTTAGCAGTGGACTGTAGGCTGAGATGGGACTAGTCCGGCACGTCCGGTGGCTATTTTCTCCCATTCCAGGAGATTTCCAGGTCTTTTGCTATATACGGAGCAATTGCTGAGCCGAACTAGTCACATCTCTCCCCTGTGGTCCCTTTCCAAACTATGCTTTTGCGAAACGCGACCGAAAAGACTCCTGGCAGCAGTTAAACAGCTTCTTATATAGAAATCCTGGAGGGTTAAGTAGGAGACCTGATGGCGCCATTTTAAAAGGGTAATTCCACCCAAAACAAAAAAAAATTAGAAGTCTAAAACTAAAAAAAAAAAAAAAAAAAACTAAAAAAAAGATTTAATGCATTAATACTTTATGAGCTGGCAATGTATCTACCCGCTTACTGTATAAAGGAAAAATAATATCTGCAAAGCTAAAGACATCACGACTGAGCTAAGTTTTGGGTGGAGTTAGCCAGGACCAATGCCACTTTCACTGTCCTCCGTACCTTGACTGGCTGACCCTCCCTATTAGACATGGTGACAGTGATGGTGTAGTAAGTGACTTCTAGACTGATCTTGCTCGCCTGTGTCTCGTGTGTAAATGCTGCAAAGTCTTACCCATCATACAAACCCTTATACCAACCATACAATGAGATGTTGTAAAGGGGAGCATTAGCGTCAGCTGCAAGCCAGCAGTGGCAATTGCCATCACAATGGTGGCTGCAGTGGCAATAAGAACACAAAATTAATACACCCCACTCACAATTGGATACTTTTTTTTTGTAGAAAACAATTTACAGTACAAAGATGGGCAACAGATGGCTAATGTGGATCTTACATCTATGGTCATCAAGTGGAGTTGGGAAAGTAAGGTGAACTCCAACTTATACTTTAGGATTCAATGCATAAAACTATGTGGATTTAGGGCCTAATTCATGGCATTAATAACTACAGCAATGTTGCCCATCATAATGTCAATTTAGAGCAGGACCCGTGTTACATTAATCCCGAGTATATTTTCTTTTTAGCTTTATTTGGATTACAGCTAACCCCACTCTCTGACATCTGTATATTAGGGATTGCTCAGACAAGCGTATATTCGGTCAGGGTGCTCAGGCAGCACACTGACCAAATAACCTGAAAGCAAATTTTCACTATTTAAAGAAAAAACAAAAAGAAAAAGCATCCACCAGTCTGGTCTGTTTTACAAACCAGCATAGTGTATATGTCAAAAGCAGGACGCTCCTACACCGGTGAGCCGGACAGAGAAGCACAGCGAGCTAGTCTTGTCCACAAAAGGATTAGCTCTTTGTTGCTTTTTTTCCCCCCATCACGGACGAGATGAAGGATTAAACTGAAATTAACTACATGGAGAATTATATCCAATGGAAGTATAATAATAATAATAATTAAAAAAATGAAATAAAACACAGGGGATCAGCCAATAATAATGTCTTGCCTCGTGTGTTGAGTGCAGCGGTGGGATTAGTGGAAGTCGGGTACCCACATAATGCAATAACTTACCTTCTGGAAACAAACCCTTAAAGGGCTTTTTTTTGTTTTTTTACATATTTAGACTGACAAACATATGACAAAATAAATTATCAGAAGATACTCACAGTGCATGTCTCGTTCATGCTCATACTCTATAAAGGCATATCCACGGGGCTTTCCTGATCGCTTGTTATAAACCATGTGAATCTGTAGGTTTGGAAACAAAACGGATGTAAGTAATCTACTAGAAAAGCTACACTTCACCTAAAAAACTGACACAAAAGCACAAAGAAACAAAACTCTACATTATTGAAGATCAAATGTGCACTCAAAAGAAAGTTTAATTCTCAATGCAAAGTTGGATGGGAAATATGCAGATCATGGGTAAGTGCACAAAAAAAAATCTTTTAGATACGGATGAGTGGCATTTTTAGCGCTTACTCAGGCGGTGTGCACATATCCTAAAGTTGCAGCAGGTCCAGAAAAATATTCACTCAAATTGGCATGCTTTGTGCATTCTTAAATCAACAGCATGTCAAGTCTTTCTGTGGAATTTTCTTTTTACAGACGATTTATAAAAATGACAGGGAATGTATCTTAAAAATAAAAATCAAAGACTTTTTTGGGAGTGGGTGAAGGATGACGTTTCAGATGAACTAGAATATTAACAGAATACTAAAGCAATTGAGACAAGCAGCAATTTAAAAACTAATAAAAATAAATAAAACATACCCGTTTGATAGGTCCGTATACTTCAAATTCTCTTCGCAGCTTAGATTCTGTTGTGTCATAGTTCTGAAACATGATTTAAAAAAAAAAAAAATTAAAACAAAATACGGACAATAAAAATACATCTCGTCTAGTCGAAAACACAAGTACTCCCGAAACAAACTTTCCCCTCCAAATCAATAACAACCAGAGACGACAACATGGAAACTCACCACTCTGGCGACAAATAGCGTTTTGAAGGCATCTCCTTGAGCATTCGCATCATTGTGAGGATCCCCTGGTTGGGAAAGAGAAACGTGACGTTACAAAGTTTTTACATTAAGGATAAATAAGGAAGTTTTACCCCAAAACAAAATGGCAGAAAATATCTGGATGAAATATTGAGTCGAGACACTTACAAACTTTCAGCTCATTTTCCACTTCCTGTTGTCTTCTCTCAATCTTCTCTCGCCTCTGCGCAGGGGAAAATAGTTGGAAATATCTAGCAAGCCTTACTTACATGTACAAACCGTTATGCTGCCAGTAACCTTAATATCATTTATTTTAATGCTCAATACCATTAGTTTTTGCTATACTGTTAACATACCTACTATTACTACAGGTTTCTATAATTTTACTCCGCTGTCAAGAACCCTTTAGTAATTTAATGGTCTTAATATTCTTTTCTTTACAAGTAATGGATAATAATCAATCTATTGTAAAAGTTCTCGGAAAGACTAAATCAGATGTCACTGGTCTGTACTGGAATCAGCCAATGAACACTACAGATGTATAGTAACATGAAGCCTGTACCTTTCTTTCCATCCGCTCATCACGAGTCTCTGCTCTTGTCGGCGGTGGAGCATCTCTGGGGTCCTATGTAGAGTGGAAAAGAGTAGAGTAAGGCCTCATTCACACATACATTTTTTTGGAACGGCTTCCATCGAAGCGTGTCAAGTTTGGTCCTACTCTGGAACCCAACTTTAGCGTTTTCATGTACGGAGACTACTGATGTGGCACCCAACTTTTGCGTTTTCATGTACGGAGACTCCTGATGTGAAGGGACTAAACACCGGTGCCATATGCTGCCACATAGACGTGTGAATTCAGCCTAACGAAAAAGATTAATTTAGCTCACCTCAAATTCTCTAATGTAAGGAGCTATTCCACAGTACGGCTGGTTGTGGTGCTTTTCGTGAGGTAGTTTCTCCAACGGTGGCAGGTAAGGAACTGGATCTCTGGGAGCAAACAGAGCCAGCAAGTTGGGGGGCAAAAACTGCGTCATTTTGAAGACCTGGAAAAACACAAACAATTCAATGTGCAACCAATAACAAAGATAACAACCGTACTGTAGCTTTCTTCTAACTGTGCTTTGAGTAAAAAAAATATATATCAAAGTCTGATCAAAGTCATCAGTCTATACATGAGAACATCTGAATAAGCCCTAAGGCTACATTCACACATCAGGTTTTTTGCATCAGGCACAATCCGGCGAATGTTGGAAAAACCGATTCCGGCACAGATTGTGAAAAATTGATGTGACGGATCCGTTTTTTTTTTTGTGTTTTTTTTTCGACGGATCTGGCTAGCATATCTAGATTATTGGATAAAAAAAAAAATTTGCAGCATGCTCAGTTTTAAAAAAACATAATCGGGCGCCGGAATCCGTCATTTTCGGATCTGGCACCTTCCGGCTCCCATTCTAGCAAACAGCCGAAAGCGCCGGGCTTTTTCGTCGGAGATAACAAAAAAACGTTGCTATGGACGTTTTTTCCGGAAACAGCAGAAAACCGGACGAAACGCAATGTCATCCGGCGCAATCCGCCACTAATACAATTCTATGGGGGAAAAAACGGATCCGGCGGCAACATTCGCCGCATCCAGTTTTTTTTTTTATATTTAGCTGGTTTTAGCCTGACGGCGAAAACCTGATGTGTGAAAGTAGCCCCACACGGGAAGCTGCCAGGAATCAGTTCTCCAATTCTGCTTGTCTTAACGTTTCGGGGTATGTGAACACAATGCGTTTTTCAGGTAGATGAGCTCCGAAACCTGCCCGAAAAACGCTAACTAAAACAAAGAAAAAATAAACATGCATTTTTAAATAAAAACGACTCGCTGTTAAGACGTTCAAAACACTGAAAGTATGAATGGCTTTACATTTCCAAAAACACAGTGTGGTTAAAAAGAAGTGACCGGTCCATTCTTCAGGTGTTTTCTGCTCCCAAGACACGAATACTTCATACTATTGTCTCAAAAAACAACCATGTCCAAAAACTATGAAAAAAAAAAAATACACTCAGGAAACGAAAAAAAAAAAAAAACAACAACAAAAAAACACTTTTGTGCGTTTTTGGATTTTTCGACAATTCTGAAAATGCAACAACAATCCAAATTTCCTACAATAAATTTTTTTTTTAACAAATTGTGTCGAGTGGCACTAAAACATAAAAATGGCAATTAGAAGACTGCTACAGTGTATTTTGATGCCAACACCTGGGTGCACAAAAAAAAAATAAAGGTGAAAAAACACACTGTACGCTACATGGGTACATGGCCTCAAAATATTTACAAACAAACCTCCCCCCCCCCCGATGAAGACTGAGGCTATGTGCACACGTTGTGGATTTGGCTGTGGATCCGCAGCGGATTTGGCCCTGCGGATCCGCAGCAGTTTTCCATGCGATGTGCAGTACCATGTAAACCTATGGAAAACAAAAACCGCTGTGAACATGCTGCGGAAAAATCCGTGTGATTTACTGCGTATTTCCACAGCATGTCAATACTTTGTGCGGAAACACAACGTTTCTGCACCCATTGAGTGAGGCAAATCCGCAGATCAAAAACGCATGACAATCCGCAACAAATCCGCATCATAAACACACCTGCGTTTTCTACCAAGGTTTGCGGATTCTGTGCGGAAAAATCTGCAACGTGTGCACATACCCTAAAAGCCCTTAGTCTGAAGCGGAATACTTTAAGGGAAAAGGCAGAAACATTTCTGCAGTCAGATGACTTCCCAGATTCTGCCCTTGTGCTGCGGACAAAGGTCATCAATGGCAAACTGTTGTTTGCTGCATAAGAAGTCTCAGAAGAGTCTCAGAGCTACGTCACGTCTTGAACAAGGCAACTATTCAGCACGATAACAGGATTTTTGGTTGCTTACCGTAAAATCTGTTTCTTGAAGCCTCCATTGGGGGACACAGGAACCATGGGTGTATGCTGCTGCCACTAGGAGGCTGACACTATGCAAATAAAAAAATTAGCTCCTCCTCTGCAGTGTACACCCCACCGACTGGCATTAAACTCTTCAGTTAGTGAGAAAGCAGTAGGAGAAAGAACAAGGTTGAAAAACCATAACCACAAACTTGAGAACTGTAAACGTGAGAACAGTCAGAGAACATATAACAAAAACATTGGGAGGGTGCTGTGTCCCCCAATGGAGGCTTCAAGAAACAGATTTTACGGTAAGCAACCAAAAATCCTGTTTTCTTTATCGCCTCTCATTGGGGGACACAGGAACCATGGGACGTCCCAAAGCAGTCCCAAGGGCGGGAAAAAACAGACTTCCATCAGGTCAGAGGACTCACCACTGCCGCCTGCAGGATCCTTCTGCCTAGGCTGGCGTCCGCCGATGCGTAGGTATGGACCTTGTAAAATTTGGCGAACGTGTGGATGGAAGACCAAGTTGCCGCTTTGCAAAGCTGTAGGGCGGAAGCCCTGTGGTGCACCGCCCAGGAGGCGCCGACTGCCCGGGTAGAGTGAGCCTTAATCCCAGGAGGGGGCACTCTGTTCTTGACCCGGTAAGCCTCCAAAATTGCCGTTCTGATCCAGCGAGCAATAGTCGCTTTAGAAGCCGGCTGGCCTCTGCGCGTGCCATCAGGAATGACGAAAAATGAATCCGTCTTCCGGAAAGAGGATGTTCTATCCAGATAAATCCTCACTGCCCTGACTAGGTCCAGCTTGTTCAACGATCGCTCCAGAGGATGAGTCGGAGCTGGACAAAAGGAAGGTAGAACGATGTCCTCGTTGAGGTGGAAGGTGGAAACCACCTTAGGAAGAAAAGAAGGTGGAGGTCGGAAGACCACCTTGTCCTGGTGAATGACCAAAAACGGAGGGCGGCAAGACAGTGCCGCCAGCTCGGAAACGCGGCGAATGGACGTGATGGCCACAAGAAAGGCCACCTTCCAAGATAAAACTGATAGAGGAATCTCCCTAAGAGGTTCAAAGGGAGAAACCTTCAAAACGTCCAGTACCAGGTTTAGGTCCCATGCCTCCACAGGGGCCCTGTACGGCGGGACGGCGTGGGCTACCCCCTGAAAGAAGGTCTTAACCTGTGGCCGAGAGGCCAAGGTCTTCTGAAAGAGGATGGAAAGCGCAGAGACCTGACCCTTCAGGGAACTAAGAGCCAGGCCCGAATCCAGTCCTGCCTGAAGGAAGGCCAAAAGAGAAGGCAGGGAAAAAACCATAGGCGGCACGCGGTTGGACTCGCACCAACGGAAGTAGGCCTTCCAGGTGCGGTAGTAGATCCTGGAAGACGAAGGCTTCCGAGCCTGAATCATGGTGTGAATGACGCGGTCCGAAAGGCCGGACGCTCTTAGAACCGCGGTCTCAACAGCCACGCCGTTAAACTGAGCGACCGAGAATTCGGGTGGCAGATCGGACCCTGGGACAGCAGATCGGGCCTGTCTGGAAGGCACCAGGGAGCGTCCGCGAGAAGGTTGACGAGCTCCGCGAACCAAGCTCTCCTGGGCCAATCCGGGGCGATCAGGATGACCGGCACCCCTTCCGCTTTGATCTTCTTCAACAGTTTGGGAAGTAATGGAAGGGGTGGGAACAGATAGGGCATCTCGAACTGTGACCAAGGAATGGCCAGAGCATCGACGCCCACTGCGAGAGGATCGCGTGACCTGGAGACGAATTGTGGAACCTTCCTGTTGATCCGAGACGCCGTGAGATCCACATCCGGAGTTCCCCATCGAAGACAAATCTGATGGAAGACCTCCGGATGCAGGGACCATTCCCCCGCCGCGAGACCCTCGCGGCTGAGGAAGTCGGCGGCCCAGTTTTCTACGCCGGGGATATGCACCGCGGATATCACCGGAACCGTTGCCTCTGCCCAAAGGAGGATCTTGGACACCTCGGCAAGGGCCAAGGAGCTCCGAGTCCCCCCCTGATGGTTGACATATGCCACAGCCGTGGCATTGTCCGTCTGGATCCGGACTGGAAGGCCCCTGAGAATCCTTTCCCAATGGCGGAGGGACAGAAAGATGGCCCGAATTTCGAGGACGTTGATCGGCAGCGCGGACTCCTGCAGCGACCAACGGCCCTGAACCGTCAGGTGGCGAAAAACCGCACCCCAGCCGATCAGGCTGGCATCCGTTGTCACCACCTGCCAGTGAACCGGAAGGAAGGACCTGCCCTGGGAGATGAGAGGAGACGTCAGCCACCAGTTGAGAGACCGCTTGACCCGAAAGGAGAGTCTGATCGGCCGATCCAGGGAGAAGACCGACCTGTCCCACTGAGACAGAATGGCTTGCTGAAGGGGTCGAGAATGGAATTGGGCGAAGGGAATCGCTTCCAAGGTAGCTACCATCCTCCCCAGAACCTTCATGGCCGATCGGAGGGAGGGAGGCTGAGGACCCTGGAGCAAGAGAATGTCCCGACAAAGGGTGGATCTCTTGTCCTTGGGAAGGAAGACTCTGGACAGACGAGTGTCGAAGAGCATGCCCAGAAAGATGATGCGCTGAGAAGGAATAAGGCAGGACTTCTTCCGGTTGACCAGCCATCCGAAACGGGATAAGGTGTCGAGAACAATGGACAAGCTTTCGTGGGCCTGAGCAAAGGACGGAGCCTTGATGAGGATGTCGTCGAGGTATGGAAACAGAACCAAGCCTCTGACTCTCAAAATGGCCATCAGCGCCGCCATGATTTTCGTGAACACCCTTGGCGCGGTTGCGAGACCGAACGGCAGGGCGACGAACTGAAAATGATCTTGTTGCACTGCGAAGCGCAGGAAACGGTGATGTCCGGGAAATATTGGAACATGTAGGTAGGCGTCCTGGATATCTATAGAGCATAGAAATTCCTGAGCCTCCATGGAAGCAATTACTGAACGAAGGGATTCCATCCTGAAGTGTCTCAGGCGAACCCTCCTGTTCAACAATTTGAGGTCCAGAATGGGACGAACCTTGCCGTCTTTTTTCGGTACCACAAAGAGGTTCGAGTAGAAACCCGTGTACCGTTCCTTTTCTGGGACGGGAACGATTACCCCGGATTTGAGCAGAGAAGCGATGGCTGCGAAGAAGCCCGGAACCAAAGCGGGATCTTTTGGAGGACGAGATTGGAAGAAACGATCTCTGGGTCGGGAGGCGAACTCTATTTTGTATCCCGAAGACACAACTTCCCTGACCCATGCATCCTCTACTGCGGAAATCCAGACGTCCCTGAAACGGAGAAGACGGCCCCCCAACCTGGGAGTTGGGCTGGAGTCTTGCCGAGAGTCATGCGGAAGTGGATCTTCCAGTCCTGGGCCTGGACGATCTACCCTGGGAATAGCGAGGACGCCAGGACGGAGTGGGCCTGAAGGACACCGCCTTCTTCTCTTGACGTGCCTGTGGCCTCTGTTGCTGCTAGGAAAAGGAGTTTGACGCAGCGAAGCGACGAAAAGGCCGGAACGAGCGAAACTGCCGTCTAGGAGGAGGGCGACGAGGTTTAGCCTGGGGGAGAAGGGAACTTGTGCCCCCAGTGGCGTCCTTAATGATCTGGTCCAGCTGGGAACCAAAGAGACGAGAGCCCTGGAAGGGCAGACTAGTGAGGGACTTTTTGGAGGACAAGTCCGCCTGCCAGGCCTTGAGCCAAACGGTCCGGCGAATGGCAACGGCATTGCTGGAAGCCTGAGCCGCACAAGACGCGACATCCAGGGAGGCGGAAACCAGGTATTCACCAGCGTGGGAAATCTGGTTGGCAAGTTCCGCTAATTGCGCGGGAGGAGCCCCGTCCAGGATACCTCGCCGCAGATCCTTGGCCCATTTTGAGATGGATTTTGAGGCCCAAGTGGAAGCAAAGGCCGGGCATAGCGCTGCTGAAGCCGCTTCGAAGGCAGATTTTGCGAAGGATTCTATAACTCTGTCGTTAGAATCCTTCAGAGACGCTCCGCCGGACAGTGGGAGCACCGTGTTGGTGGACAGCCTGGACACAGGTGGATCCACCGAGGGAGAGACCGTCCAATTGGCGGTAAGATCTGGTGAAAAAGGATATAACACCCCCAGGCGTTTTCCCCTCTGAAAACGTCTGGTCGGATTCTCTCTCTCTCTGGTCAGGATTTCCTCGAATTCAGGATGAGGGGCAAAAAATCTTGAAGGTGGTTTGGCCCGTCTAAACGAAACCGCCTGATCTGCGGGTTCCGTAGAGGGATCCTTAATGCCGCAGGTTTGGTTTATAGCCCGAATGAGGTTCTGGACCGACTCACTCATGGTGGCGATTTGGCTAGGATCCAACTCCGACATCTCCTCTGAGGGCGCATCAGATAAAGCCTCGCCTGACTCAGGGGAGGAGGAACGGTGCGACCCCAACCGCGGGGGAGGGCCGTGCGGCGAGATGGAACGCGAAGAGGACTCAGACCGACGTTGCTGTCTGGACCTTTTGTGGCTAATCAAGGAGGGCTCGGGCGGCGGTTCCTGCGACCCGCTGGCCACTGCAGGGGTCTGCAGGGGTAACCGATCCAGCGCGGACACCAGGGTTTGAGACACCCGTGTTAAATCGGCCACCGATTGTGACAGAGAAGCGGCCCAGCCTGGGATGGGGGGATCACTCTCGGGCGGAACAGCCGGGGGATCCTGGGCGGTGGGAACAATCGGGTTGCTGCAGGACTGACACAGCGGGGAGGACTGACCTGAGGGAAGTTTGCTGTTACAGGACGAACATGCAAAGTACGTGACTAAGGCAGAAGATGAAGAGGTAGGGGGACGAGAGCGGCCCCCTTTAGAGGTAGACATTTTTAGGGACCCTGAAGATGCCAGTGGGTTAGGGGACAGTGGGCAGAGGGGGGTGTCAGTCTGCAGTGCAGCTACTCACGGACCCGGTCCTGGAAGATGTCCCACTTGTCCTCGGCGGAGAACTTCCCTGAGGTGCTGATTCTGCGATGCTGAGCCACAGAAGATGCGAGTGCTGCTGCTGTGAGAAGCGGTGCACACCGGCCGAGGGACCCACGAGGAAGGGGGTGGAGCCAGACGCAGAGGCGCCGGTGGGCAGGGCGCAGTATGTCGGGCGGGAAAGAAGCCCGCCCGCAGAACCGGAAGTGGGGAGCCGAGAAACCGGAAGTAGGCCCCGGCGTAAGCCGGGACCTAAATTAGAGACCGGCGCCGCCGGAGAAGGGAACCGCGGCGCCGGAGCAGCGCGCCGCAGAGTCCGAGAAGAGCGGCAGTCCGCCAAGGCTGTCCGAACGGAACCGGCGGGGCCGCGGCGCCAGAGGCAGGCCCCGGCAGAAGCCGGGACCCAAACTAGAGGCCGGCGCCGCCGGAAAATCGCGGCGCCAGAGAATCGCGGCGCCGGAGCGCCGCCTGAGAATAGCGGCGCCGGAGCGCCGCTGGAGAGTGGCGGCGTCGGAGCGCCGCAGAAAGCAAGCGGCACGGCACCCTGCCAAGGACGCCGTGCAGACACAGGACACACCGCGGCCGCCGAGAAGCGAGACCGCAAGGGGGAGCGGCGCGGCAGCCCGCCAGGCCGAGACTCCACAAGGGAGACACCGTGGCTGTGCGGCCGCCAATGAAGGAGAGCCCAGGAGGAACATGAGCCACAGCCCCCGTGGCTGTCCCTGGGATCCCCCCAAACAAACGCCATGAGGGAGGACCGGGGGACATCTGGAGAAAAGATCCCGGGGGAATGGAGAGCCCGCCAGGGGGAAATACTCACCTAAACATCCCACGCCGTTACTAACCTGAGGGGAATGAGACGTCCACGGAGCTGTGATGGACGTCCTCGTCTCCTCCGACCGACAGGCTCTGGTAGGCGAGTGGGTGGGGGACGGAGCCAGGACCGGACTTCTGAGCACGCTTCTGTGCTAGGATCTTGGTCCTGGAGAGGGATCTATGAGAATACGGGGTGGCAGTACACGCCGTACTCATAGTCCGTATTGTGGGACTACAGGTGTGACTGCTCACCCTGTATCCCTCTGGAAGAAAACCTGAAAAGAAACGACGCACATTGAGGTAGATAAGGGTCTAATGAAAGACCTGTGTCCACCTCCTACTGACACTAAGCTAAACTGAAGAGTTTAATGCCAGTCGGTGGGGTGTACACTGCAGAGGAGGAGCTAATTTTTTTATTTGCATAGTGTCAGCCTCCTAGTGGCAGCAGCATACACCCATGGTTCCTGTGTCCCCCAATGAGAGGCGATAAAGAAAAGGCTGCAATGTTGCCTTGTGGGAGCAGAGGGTTCGTAATGCCGATTAGGGCTGCTACAGACCCAAACTCTAAAGTCCTATATATGCCCACGGGGCTGTCGTGTTGCAATCCGTCCTTGGACAGTTTTGCGGTACGTTGGATCCCTTCAATCATTAGAGATCTCGAAAAACCTCACACTGCACATCACTGATGAGACAACTATATGCTGGGCTTGTGCAGCGCTCAATTCCTGGCCTAGTCCGTCTGGGAGACCTACAGAATCTTTTAAAGTCTAATGTGGACATGGATGGACTTCAAAAGCCCCTTAAAGGGATTATCCAATACCTGAACAGTGATGAGCGATCTAAGGATTAGATATTAATTTATATATTAAAGAAAAAAAACAAAACAGAAAGGGTCCAACATCGCACCCCCCAATAATCAAGTGTTGTTATCCCTGCCAGTGACAAAACATCACAGCTCTGTGCACCATGTAGATGCCGGGTACTGCAGTTCAGCTCCTGTTCTCTACAGCTGGTCTGCAGCAACAACGCCGATAGGACAAGTGTCATAAGATAAAGAAACAGGAAAATTGATTCATAATATCTTAAACCCCAAGTGCCATTTTCTTACTTTGCATTGGAATAATCTTTAGGACTCGGCTCACACAATATTATTGCCATACAGAAAAAATAACGCCAAAAAGCTGACAAGTTGTAGATCAGCGGCCTGTACCCCGTCCAACACACAGGATGAAGGGCCTCAGATTTACATTCTATAGGTCTCCTGTAATACCACTTTACCCCGGACACAACACCAGAACCCCCGGCTCTAGACCAGGTTAACGCTGGCCGAACCCCCCACCAGGTCTAACTCCAATGGAATCCCCCAAAGATCCTAATCAGGGCTAACCCCGGCAGAGGCACGACACGTCCCGAGCCAGCTGCCACACGGCCTAACACGGACGCCCGCCCTTTCGGGCTAATTACTCGCTCCCTCAAGCTCACAACCTGTCTATATCCGACAGACCCCACTCACGATCCCAAGCGGTCTACCACACAGAAGTCCCTCCAAGCTCCCAACCTGGCTATATCCGACAGACCCCCATCTAGCACTTACTGTAGCTCCCACCCGGTCTAACACGGACCACCAGAGCCAAGGCCAGGGGTCCCCCCGGATCCCACCTGAGCCAAGGCCAGGGGTCCCCCCCGGATCCCACCTGAGCCAAGGCCAGGGGTCCCCCCCGGATCCCAACTGAGCCAAGGCCAGGGGTCCCCCCCGGATCCCACCTGAGCCAAGGCCAGGGGTCCCCCCCGGATCCCACCTGAGCCAAGGCCAGGGGTCCCCCCGGATCCCACCTGAGCCAAGGCCAGGGGTCCCCCCGGATCCCACCTGAGCCAAGGCCAGGGGTCCCCCCGGATCCCACCTGAGCCAAGGCCAGGGGTCCCCCCGGATCCCACCTGAGCCAAGGCCAGGGGTCCCCCCGGATCCCACCTGAGCCAAGGCCAGGGGTTCCCCCGGTTCCCACCTGAGCCAAGGCCAGGGGTCCCCCCGGATCCCACCTGAGCCAAGGCCAGGGGTCCCCCCGGATCCCACCTGAGCCAAGGCCAGGGGTCCCCCCGGATCCCGCCAAGGCCAGGGGTCCCCCCGGATCCCACCTGAGCCAGGGGTCCCCCCGGATCCCACCTGAGCCAAGGGTCCCCCCGGATCCCACCTGAGCCAAGGCCAGGGGTCCCCCCGGATCCCGCCAAGGCCAGGGGTCCCCCCGGATCCCACCTGAGCCAGGGGTCCCCCCGGATCCCACCTGAGCCAGGGGTCCCCCCGGATCCCACCTGAGCCAAGGCCAGGGGTCCCCCCCGGATCCCACCTGAGCCAAGGCCAGGGGTCCCCCCCCCCCCCGATCCCACCTGAGCCAAGGCCAGGGGTCCCCCCCCCCCGATCCCACCTGAGCCAAGGCCAGGGGTCCCCCCCGGATCCCACCTGAGCCAAGGCCAGGGGTCCCCCCCGGATCCCACCTGAGCCAAGGCCAGGGGTCCCCCCGGATCCCACCTGAGCCAGGGGTCCCCCCGGATCCCACCTGAGCCAAGGGTCCCCCCGGATCCCACCTGAGCCAAGGCCAGGGGTCCCCCCGGATCCCGCCAAGGCCAGGGGTCCCCCCGGATCCCACCTGAGCCAGGGGTCCCCCCGGATCCCACCTGAGCCAGGGGTCCCCCCGGATCCCACCTGAGCCAAGGCCAGGGGTCCCCCCCGGATCCCACCTGAGCCAAGGCCAGGGGTCCCCCCCCCCCCGATCCCACCTGAGCCAAGGCCAGGGGTCCCCCCCGGATCCCACCTGAGCCAAGGCCAGGGGTCCCCCCCGGATCCCACCTGAGCCAAGGCCAGGGGTCCCCCCCGGATCCCACCTGAGCCAAGGCCAGGGGTCCTCCCCGGATCCCACCTGAGCCAAGGCCAGGGGTCTCCCCGACCCCAACCTGAGCTAAAGCCCGGGGTCCCCCCCGACCCCAACCTGAGCTAAAGCCCGGGGTCCCCCCAGATTCTACACAGGTTAATGCAGGGGGAGCCCCCAGCGCCCACCCGAGCTAACGTTGGGAGACCCCCAGCTCCCATCACAGGTCACACCAGGCCCCAGCCTACTCCTGCCCGGGTGTGGAGATTCTGGGCACAGGGGGTCAGTGCTAGCTCCGGGGAACTATAACTCTCAGCATGCTCTCCCAGTAATCCGCCTCCTATTACACGTGTATGTGAGGGGTGACCAGGCCTCAGTCACGGCTGTACACGGCCGCCATACGTTCCCGCCCAGCACCGTCGCGGAATAACCCCGCCGCCGCCTCACAGCCCCCGACTGCCCGCTCTTACCGAGGCGCCGTCCGCTGTGGCGCCGCTCCAGCCCCGCTGTCCTCAACGCTCGCCCGCGGTCTCTCCGTCCGTGTCACCAGCAGTACAGCTAGGCCGCACGGCGTGTGAATAGGCCACAAGGCGTCATGCGCGCGAATCCATCCGCCAACAAAAAAAACAGCGCCTAAAACTGAGCCACGCCCCCTCCGGTCCTACATTCGTATCTTCATAGTCTGTGGTATTCCTCCGCTGTGGTGACGTAGTCTGGAAGAGTCCGCGCTCTGGCCGGTGTGTGTGACCGGGGCCGGAACGTCAGCTGCGGTTCTGCTCTGCCCGGGAAGCCGATTGTTCCCTTTTCTCCTCAGTAATTGCTCTGTATATAATTATGTCATTGGTGACAACCAGCATGGCAGCGTTCTTGCCTCCTCACTGGTTGTCACCTTTTACCTCATTTTTGGCGTTCACCGTATGAGGTAAATTTTATTTTATTTTTCGACACTTAAACAACCGACGATAGCAAAAATATTTTTATTTATTTTTAGATTTTACGTTGCGGGAAAAGGAAGGTAATATTAATTTACATATATTTATCATGCGTTCGTATTTTTTATATAGTATAGATTTTAGCTTTACAGTTTGAATATTTTAAATTTTTTTTATTTTTTTATTTTTTTTCCTCCTTGTTCGTGAAAAAATTACTGAGTGACTAATATAGGAGACCTCTAAAAATATAACTTTCTGTTAAGGGTCGTGTTCCCGCCTCTGCACAGGGGGAATCTCAAGCCATCTCCGCTGCGGTCTCCCATTCTTCTCCTGCCGCAGAGGAACCTGTCTCGTTCAGTCCCACTCTGTACAAAGAGTTACTGCTGCTTTTCCTGCTTCTGCCATTGAAGTCAGTGCTGGGCAGCGGCGAGCAGACGCTTCTGGGACTACGTCCTGCTTTTCTCGTTCTGAGCATGCCCAGAGTAAGAGCTCTCAGTGGAGATCGAGGGTCACATGATCAGGTACTGCAGCTAAGTCCATTGGTCCTTCAGGAAGGTCCTGTAGGTGCTCACGTTCTGTGGCAGCCTCTCATTGGTCCTTCTAGGAAGGTCCTGTACGTGCTGCAACTATTTAAGGCTCGCACGGCCATGCGCTAGTATCGTTCTATGTTATGTGCTTTGCGCCAGTGTGGTCATGTGAGTTTGTGTTCAGGGACCCGGCTGAAATAAGCCCCTAGAATGCTGCCACCTCCGGTGAGGAGATTTTGTGTGAATGTATTCAGGGACCTGGCTGAAATAAGCCCCTAGAATGCTGGCACCTCCGGCGAGGAGTTTTGTGTGACTGCTCTCAGTTGGGTAGCTAGCCTGTGCCTCTGTGAAGTCTAACAGGGTGCAGTGCTTTGAGTTCACGGCTACTCTGTGAAGTAACAGAGTTAGCTCATACCGCCATATAGTTCCGCCGTTTACTAGCAGCATGTTCTCCTGCACGGTGGACCCCGGGCTGCGAACGCATCTATTATAATAAAACCTCTATATTTACTCGGTGGGTTCCGCTAGCCCTAACAGAATACTAGCGCCAGGGTCTGGCTAGTAAATGGCGGACATTCAGCAATCCTTGCGGTATATCCAGCAGCTGGAGTGTAGGTTGGCGGCTCTCGAGAGCTCAACCTCAGCTGTGGATGTTACCGCAGTTGCTGTACAGGCTGCTAGCATGGCTGCAGCAACCTTGTCCATTGCCACCCCTGTTCCGACATTATCTCGCCTCCCGCTGCCAGAAAATTTTTCTGAAGATAGCAAATCTTGTAGGGGATTCGTGAGTCAGTGCTCTATTTACCTCAAGCTCCTGGCTGCACGTTTTCCCACAGAGCGGGCTAAAGTGGGATTTATTGTGTCTCTCTTGTCGGACAGGGTGTTGGAGTGGGCTACGCCGCTGTGGGAGCGTGGTGATCATGTGGTGCAGAGTGCTCCGCTGTTCCTGAGCACTCTGAAACAGGTCTTTTTAGGACCTCGAGTCACCCATGACACGGTGCTCCAACTGCTGGCATTAACTCAGGGTGTGTCCTTGGTCAGCCATTTTGCCATCCACTTCCATACTTTAGCTTCTTAGCTGGAGTGGTCGGATAAAGCCCTTATCCCCATATTTTGGAGGGGCCTGGCTGATCACGTGAAGGACGCTCTGGCCACTAGGGAGATTCCTGCCACACTGGAGGAGTTAATAACTGTCTCTACTCGTATTGACCTCCGTTTTAACGAGCGGAGGATAGAGCGAGCCCAGTGTAGGCAGAGGTTTCGGCTGGCTCCCTCCGCCAAACCTCTGGAATCTCTGGTCCTGGTTCCTGAGTCACATAAGGCCATGGAAGTGTCACGAGCGGGATCTAAGTCCCGGACCGCTTGTGCACTCAAGGTCTGTCATGTTTGCCAGCAGTCAGGACATCTTGCCAGCAGATGTTCCCAGCAGTCGAGGAAACGTCAGCGTCTAGTGGTAGTAGGTGGAGGTACACTAGACACGGCGACGTTTGCCTCCAAATTGTCCTTTAAGGGGACAATTATTATAGGCTCATCTCCCCACTCGGTAGAGCTCTGCGTGCATTCTGGGGCGGAGGGCAATTTTATGTCTTCTGCCTTCGCCCAACGTCACGCAATACCCCTGGTTATGCTAGCTCAACCAGTAACGGTACGAGTGGTGAATGGGTCGACACTACCCTCACAGATAACACACCAGACCATCCCTTCTACTCTGTCCATGTCGCCATCCCATCAGGAGATTATATCTCTGCTGGTCATTCCTGAGGGAATTGATGAGGTCTTGTTGGGGATACCTTGGCTACGGTACCACTCTCCTCATATCGAGTGGTCTTCAGGCAGAATTCTGGGATGTGGTGAATCTTGTGGGGGTAGGTGTCAGAGGGAGTGCGTTCATGTTGCTACTAGAGAGGTACCCGCAGATCTATCCACTCTCCCCAAGCAATTTTGGTCCTATGCGGATGTGTTCTCCAAAAAGGCGGCGAAGACCCTTCTGCTCCATCGCCCCTATGACTGTCCTATTGACCTCTTGCCTGGTTCTGAGCCTCCCCGGGGTCGAGTCTATCCGTTATCTCTCCCGGAGACGGAGGCAATGTCTCAGTACATTCAAGAGAATCTGGCAAGAGGGTTCATCAGGAAGACAGTGTCACCTGCTGGGGCTGGGTTCTTCTTGCAGAAGAATGGGGAACTACGTCCATGCATAGATTACAGGGGTCTCAACGCCATCACCGTTAAGAATAAGTATCCTTTGCCCTTGATATCTGAGCTCTTCGATAGGCTTCGGGGAGCAAGGGTATTTACTAAATTAGATCTGCGGGGTGCTTACAATCTGATTCGCATCCGTGAGGGGAACGAATGGAAGACGGCTTTTAACACCAGGGATGGGCACCTTGAATATCTGGTGATGCCCTTCGGGCTCTGTAATGCCCCAGCTGTTTTCCAAGACTTTGTGAACGACATCTTCCAGGATATGCTCTCCACCTCGGTCGCAGTCTATCTGGATGATATTCTCATCTACTCTCCAAATATTGACTCCCACCGGAGAGATGTTTGCAAAGTCTTCGACCTTCTACGGGCAAACTCCCTCTATGCCAAGTTGGAGAAGTGTATGTTCGAGCAGGAGTCCTTACCTTTCCTAGGCTATATCATCTCCGCCCAGGGATTGGCTATGGATCCTGCCAAGCTACAGGCTGTGATGGACTGGCAGGAACCTCATTCTCTTAAAGCGGTGCAGCGCTTTATGGGGTTCATTAATTATTATCGCCAGTTCATTGCGCACTTCTCAACTTTGGTAGCTCCCTTGGTTGCCCTCACCAAGAAGGGAGCAAGTCCTAAATTGTGGTCTGAGGAGGTCTCCAAGGCCTTTAACTCCATAAAGTCACACTTCGCTAGCGCTCCCATCCTACATTGCCCCGATGTAGATAAGCCATTTATCATGGAGGTGGATGCCTCATCTGTTGGTGCTGGAACAGTCCTCTTCCAAAAGGATTCTCAAGGTCGGAAGTATCCTTGCTTCTTCTTTTCTAAGACCTTCTAACTAGCAGAGAGGAATTATTCCATCGGGGACAGGGAGTTGCTAGCCATGAAGTTGGCTTTCTCGGAGTGGAGACATCTCTTGGAGGGAGCTCGTTTTCCCTTCCAAGTCTTCACAGATCATAAAAATTTGGTGTACCTGCAGACAGCCTAGCGGTTAAATTCTCGCCAGGCCAGATGTTCCTTGTTCTTCTCCCGGTTTCATTTCACTCTCCATTTTCTTTCTGGGGAGAAGAACATTCGTGCCGATGCTCTCTCTCGCTCCGTTGTATCATCTGTGGAGCCTCGGCTTATTGTCCCCACCGAGAGCCTGAGAACTGTGGCCCCGGTTTCGCTAGAGTCTGTGCCTCCGGGTAAGACTTTTGTACCATCCAGTTTGCGACCGGAGGTTCTCTCTTGGGCACACTCGTCCAGGGTGGGTGGACATTTTGGTTCCAAAAGGACATCTGAGTTACTGGCAAGGACATACTGGTGGCCGCATATGGCTCGTGATGTCGCAGACTATGTTCGGGCGTGTGTCTCTTGCGCCAAGTACAAGTACCCTTGGCAACGGCCAGCTGGGTTGCTTTACCCTCTGTTGGTGGCGGACAGACCCTGGGAGATGGTCGGGATGGACTTTGTGGTGGGCTTACCCAAGTCTCATAGCTGCACCATTATCTGGGTGATCACCGACCATTTTTCCAAAATAGTTCATTTGGTGCCTCTTCCACGGCTACCTTCTGCACGGGCTCCGGCAGCCTTGTTCATCAAGCATATCTTTCGCTTACACGGTATGCCGGACAAGATTGTCAGTGACCAGGGTCCCCAGTTTGCGTCTCGATTCTGGAGAGAGCTTTGTCGTCTACTCAGTATTGAGTTGAATCTCTCCTCGGCTTATCATCCCAAGACGAATGGGTTGGTTGAGAGGGTCAATCAGACTCTGGTCACATATTTAAGACCTTTTGTTTCTGCCAGGCAGGATGACTGGGCATCATTGTTACCGTGGGCAGAGTTTGCCCTTAACAACGCTGTAGCCGACTCCACCGGTCAGACTCCTTTCCTCCTTAATTATGGCCAGCATCCACGGGTTCCTGTGCCTATGCCCATGTCCTCTGCTGACTCCAGGGTGGCAGACTGGGCAGTGGAGGCACGAGACATTTGGGACCGCACTCAGGATGCCATCCGGGCCTCCAAGGAGAGAATGAGGTCCTCTGCCGATGCACATCGGCGCCCTGCCCCGACCTTTACTCCTGGCGACTTAATGTGGCTCTCCGCTCGTAACATCAGGCTGCGTGTTGAGTCCACTAAGTTTGCACCTCGCTACTTGGGTCCCTTCAAGGTCCTCGAACAGGTTAATCCTGTGGTCTACCGTCTAGTCCTTCCTCCATGCCTAGGTATCACCGACACCTTTCATGTGTCCCTCCTTAAGCCCGTATACATGTCCCGGTTTTCTGAGTCATCTGCTGGGACATCGGGTTCATCTAAGGACGATTACGAGGTGAACGCTATTTTGGGGTGCAAGGTAGTACGTGGCAAAAATTTTTATTTGGTAGACTGGAAGGGTTACGGTCCTGAGAGCCTGCTGAGCACATTCGGGCTTCGCAGCTCATTGCTGTCTTCGAACGTAGCGAGGCCCAAGGAGGGGGGCGGTAATGTTAGGGGTCGAGTTCCCGCCTCTGCACATGGGGAATCTCGGGCCATCTCCGCTGCGGTCTCCCATTCTTCTCCTGCCACAGTGGAGCCTGCTCAGCGGAGACGTCAGTCCCAGCGTCTCGCTCAGTCTGACTCTGTACAAAGAGTTACTGCTGCTTTTCCTGCTTCTGCCATTGAAGTCACTGCTGGGCAGCGGCGAGCAGACGCTTCTGGGACTAAGTCCTGCTTTTCTCGTTCTGAGCATGCCCAGAGTAAGATCTCTCAGTGGAGATCGAGGGTCACATGATCAGATATTGCAGCTAAAGCCATTGGTCCTTCAGGAAGGTCCTGTAGGTGCTCACGCTCTGTGGCAGCCTCTCATTGGTCCTTCTAGGAAGGTCCTGTACGTGCTGCAACTATTCAAGGCTTGCACGGCCATGCGCTAGTATCGTTCTATGTTATGTGCTTTGCGCCAGTGTGGTCATGTGAGTTTGTGTTCAGGGACCCGGCTGAAATAAGCCCCTAGAATGCTGGCACCTCCGGCGAGGAGTTTTTGTGTGCATGCATGACCACTGACCGCTCTCAGTTGGGTAGTTAGCCTGTGCCACTGTGAAGTCAAACAGGGCGCAGTGCTTTGAGTTCACGGCTACTCTGTGAAGTAACAGAGTTAGCTCATACCGCCATATAGTTCCGCCGTTTACTAGCAGCAGGTTCTCCTGCACGGTGGACCCCAGGCTGCGAACGCAACTATTATAATAAAACCTCTATATTTACTCGGTGCGTTCCGCTAGCCCTAACACTTTTAATGTAGACAATTAAAATGATAGATCACAAACACCGTACAATTAAAAAGCGGACTTTAGTCAGAGCCCATTTTGGTGAAGTCGGAGTCATGGAAATTGAGAAGTCGGAGGTTTGGCTTATGGACTGTTCGGCGCCGGGATTCTCACTGCACAGGATAGATCCTGAGCCATGGGAGCTGCTCAGCCAAGATGTCGGCCTTTTGCCCAGACTCGTGCTGTTTGCTTGGTTACTGCTGGCTCTCTTGACAAAGCTATAATAACTAGCAATAGGCAGCGGCGAACAAACGTTCCAGAGGCTAAGTCCAGAAATCACTCTACTGAGCATGCTCGTGAGGTGGCGACTTCTCATTGGTGGTTGGTCGTCAGCTGCTCGGGTAACGTGGCGGTTCCGGATTGGTCCACGAGCAAGGTCCTGTCTGACTGGGCTTGAACAGGAACGTATAAAAGGTTTCCTGGAGCGCTAAGATAATTTATTTTTTTTCATATGTGTGTGTGGAACATAATGGTAGTGTGGACTTGTCTGCATGTGCTCAGGGCAGGTGTATAGCCTTTAGAATTCTGGCACCTCCGGAGAGGAGTTTGGGTGAATTCAGGACAGGTGTATAGCCTTTAGAATTCTGGCACCTCCGGAGAGGAGTTTGGATGAATTCAGGACAGGCTTATAGCCTTTAGAATTCTGGCACCTCCGGAGAGGAGTTTGTGTGAATTCAGGGCAGGTGTATAGCCTTTAGAATTCCGGCACCTCCGGAGAGGAGTTTGTGTGAATTCAGGGCAGGCGTATAGTCTTTAGAATTCCGGCACCTCCGAAGTTGAGTTTGGCTGAATTCAGGGCAGGCGTATAGCCTTTAGAATTCCGGCACCTCCGGAGAGGAGTTTGGGTGAATTCAGGACAGGCGTATAGCCTTTAGAATTCTGGCACCTGCGGAGAGGAGTTTGAGTGTATTCAGGACAGGCGTATAGCCTTTAGAATTCCGGCACCTCTGGAGAGGAGTTTGGGTGAATTCAGGACAGGCGTATAGCCTTTAGAATTCCGACACCTCCAGAGAGGAGTTTGGGTGCGTGCACACGCTGTGTTTGTGTCCACTACCTGTTCCCCTGCCCCTGTGAGAGTTACATTCTCCTGTGTGGCTAACAGTTTGAGTTTAGCGCCATGCCTGTTGCTGTGTGCGAATGACACAGCTCTACTGCAGAGCACCTTTTCCGTTACTGTGTGTGAGTGACAGTCTTGAGTTCTATACATTGAGTGGCTTTTAACTCAGTGTGAGCCAGCTATCGCTCGCTGTGTGCTCTGCCAATGTTCACATTAGCTGCAGTTTTCCATCTCTGCTCGGTGGACCCCGGGTTGCGATCACACTTCATTATAATTAGGACGATCCACAAACCCTAAAATTGACCCACAGCCCTGGCAGGGCTGTGCAGTCGGAGACCATTTTTGTGGAGTCGGTGTCATAGAAATTGAGGAGTCGGAGTCAGAGGTTTGGCTTACTGACTCCACAGCCCTGGTTTAGGTTCACCCTACAATAAGGGCCATTATCTTAGCACTTGCCTACCAGCAGAGGTTATGAAAAATAGATATTGGCGTGCACACCGAGGTATTTCACTAACGGAGGTGCCAATTGAGGGGATTGGTGAGGTCCCTCATAGACTATATAGAATTAATATAAATTGCACACTCCTTTTGAATGCAAACAAGATTTCTTTTATTACATAAGAGCAACCTTTGCGTGTCAACGTGTTTCGGCCAAACAGTATGCACACTAAAGCAATCACCCGGCCCGGGACATGTGGAATAGAGGCTTTTCAACCTACTCATGGATATCTCTTGAACAATACCCTCCAAACATTACATATTGCTCCGCCAGGGAAGAGAAAATCTCTGTCTAGAAGAGAATACTGACTGAATGCAACTGTCGTGAAAAAGGCCTGTTTGGCCGAAACGCGTTGACACTCAAAGAGTTGAGTAGGTGAGTGAACCATTGGGCATCATTCAGGTCCTGGTAGATGATGTAACAAATTTTTTTCCCCATTAGGCTGTCTCCTGTCAAAAATTGCCTGCCAGCGGAGGTTGTCATCAGGGTTGGACTGGCAATTCTGGCAAATGCCAGAAAGGCCTGTCTGGTCGTGGGCCGCCTTGTCTGCTACATTGTTAATGGAATTGGTGACCTCAAGACACCCATACTGTTAAGAGTTGTAATGGAGCACAAAGTCACTGCCTCCGTCACTTTTCCCAGCAGGCCACAGGTATCATTAGAAATATTTGCGTTCAGGAGGGCTGCGGATGGCTGCGTACTTCCTCCCTGAAGCTCGGCCTACGTTCCGCCTACTTCTGTATGTGTCCTGCATTTCCCTGCATACGTATCTTTAACATTGGGTATGCAGGGACATGCGTTGTATGCATTCGGCAATTTGACACGTGCGGCGACTGCATGGAAACGCAACATGGTGCGTTTTCGTGCAGTCGCCACATATGGACTCATCCGCATACAACGCATGTCCCTGCATACCCAATGTTAAAGATAGATACGCAGGACACATACAGAAGTAGACAGCGTAGGCGTAGCTTCAGCAAGGAAGAAGGGAGGAAATATGCAGCCGACAGCAGTCGACAGCCCTCCTGAACGTAAATGTGAAACCAACCTATCCTCCTCCCTGTTGTTAGTGTTTTTGTATGATAGAGGTTTTCTGTTATCTCTGTTTTGTCTTTATGTCAGGTTTACCTTTCATTTCTGTCGGGGGAGGGGATAGGTTAGGGTTTTTATAGGAGTGTACTAAGGTCGGAGACTTGGACCTCTCCTCTAAGAGTACCACCAGGACAGGGATAGTTAGGGTCTCAGCTCCAGGGACAGTTTGAGATACTGATTTGGCTTTTTGTTAAAGTCACAAAGTGCAAAATATTTAAATAAGTGCAAAATGAATCTTCATCTCATCTATCCATTAACATCTTAGAAAACTACAGGTTGGTCTAAAACATTGGAGAATAATCATTGAGATAATGTAATTCTGTGGATCACCAGCTCCTCCTCACTATGCTCTGCTCCATCAGCCTCAAGGACACAAGTTCTCTCCTGGTTCTCCTCCTACCTCTCTGACCACTCCTTCACTGTTTCTTTTGCTTGCTCCTCCTCTCCTTTTCCCCTTTCTGTTGGGGTTCCTCAAGGATCAGTCCTAGGCCCCCTCCTCTTCTCTTTGTCCAATAGGGGCAGTATACAATCTGTAGATTTGGTTTCCACTACCATCTCTATGTAGATGACATTCAATTATACATATCTACTCATGACATCATGCCTGCATGATTACACATCACCAGTGATTTTCTTACCGCTGTCTCTAAGATCATGTCCTCCTTCTATATGAAACTGAACCTGTCAAAACCTGAACTCCTTGTGTTACCTCCCTCCAATAACCTACCTATTCCCGACATTGCCATCTCCGTGTGTGGTTCTACCATTACTCTCCAGCAGCATGCCCGCTGTCTTGGGGGTCATACTTGATTCAGATCTTTTGTTGGGCATTTAGGAAATAGCGACCACAATATTGTGCAGTTTCACCTGTCTTTCACTAGAGGGACTTGTCAGGGAGTCACAAAAACATTGAACTTTAGGAAGGCAAAGTTTGAACAGCTTAGAGATGCCCTTAATCTGGTAGACTGGGACAATATCCTCAGAAATGAGAATACAGATAATAAATGGGAAATGTTTAAGAACATCCTAAATAGGCAGTGTAAGCGGTTTATACCTTGTGGGAATAAAAGGACTAGAAATAGGAAAAACCCAATGTGGCTAAACAAAGAAGTAAGGCAGGCAATTAACAGTAAAAAGAAAGCATTTGCACTACTAAAGCAGGATGGCACCACTGAAGCTCTAAAAAACTATAGGGAGAAAAATACTTTATCTAAAAAACTAATTTAAGCTGCCAAAAAGGAGACAGAGAAGCACATTGCTAAGGAGAGTAAAACTAATCCCAAACTGTTCTTCAACTATATCAATAGTAAAAGAATAAAAACTGAAAATGTAGGCCCCTTAAAAAATAGTGAGGAAAGAATGGTTGTAGATGACGAGGAAAAAGCTAACATATTAAACACCTTCTTCTCCACGGTATTCACGGTGGAAAATGAAATGCTAGGTGAAATCCCAAGAAACAATGAAAACCCTATATTAAGAGTCACCAATCTAACCCAAGAAGAGGTGCGAAACCGGCTAAATAAGATTAAAATAGATAAATCTCCAGGTCCGGATGGCATACACCCACGAGTACTAAGAGAACTAAGTAATGTAATAGATAAACCATTATTTCTTATTTTTAGTGACTCTATAGCGACAGGGTCTGTTCCGCAGGACTGGCGCATAGCAAATGTGGTGCCAATATTCAAAAAGGGCTCTAAAAGTGAACCTGGAAATTATAGGCCAGTAAGTCTAACCTCTATTGTTGGTAAAATATTTGAAGGGTTTCTGAGGGATGTTATTCTGGATTATCTCAATGAGAATAACTGTTTAACTCCATATCAGCATGGGTTTATGAGAAATCGCTCCTGTCAAACCAATCAAATCAGTTTTTATGAAGAGGTAAGCTATAGACTGGACCACGGTGAGTCATTGGACGTGGTATATCTCGATTTTTCCAAAGCGTTTGATACCGTGCCGCACAAGAGGTTGGTACACAAAATGAGAATGCTTGGTCTGGGGGAAAATGTGTGTAAATGGGTTAGTAACTGGCTTAGTGATAGAAAGCAGAGGGTGGTTATAAATGGTATAGTCTCTAACTGGGTCGCTGTGACCAGTGGGGTACCGCAGGGGTCAGTATTGGGACCTGTTCTCTTCAACATATTCATTAATGATCTGGTAGAAGGTTTACACAGTAAAATATCGATATTTGCAGATGATACAAAACTATGTAAAGCAGTTAATACAAGAGAAGATAGTATTCTGCTACAGATGGATCTGGATAAGTTGGAAACTTGGGCTGAAAGGTGGCAGATGAGGTTTAACAATGATAAATGTAAGGTTATACACATGGGAAGAGGGAATCAATATCACCATTACACACTGAACGGGAAACCACTGGGTAAATCTGACAGGGAGAAGGACTTGGGGATCCTAGTTAATGATAAACTTACCTGGAGCAGCCAGTGCCAGGCAGCAGCTGCCAAGGCAAACAGGATCATGGGGTGCATTAAAAGAGGTCTGGATACACATGATGAGAGCATTATACTGCCTCTGTACAAATCCCTAGTTAGACCGCACATGGAGTACTGTGTCCAGTTTTGGGCACCGGTGCTCAGGAAGGATATAATGGAACTAGAGAGAGTACAAAGGAGGGCAACAAAATTAATAAAGGGGATGGGAGAACTACAATACCCAGATAGATTAGCGAAATTAGGATTATTTAGTCTAGAAAAAAGACGACTGAGGGGCGATCTAATAACCATGTATAAGTATATAAGGGGACAATACAAATATCTCGCTGAGGATCTGTTTATACCAAGGAAGGTGACGGGCACAAGGGGGCATTCTTTGCGTCTGGAGGAGAGAAGGTTTTTCCACCAACATAGAAGAGGATTCTTTACTGTTAGGGCAGTGAGAATCTGGAATTGCTTGCCTGAGGAGGTGGTGATGGCGAACTCAGTCGAGGGGTTCAAGAGAGGCCTGGATGTCTTCCTGGAGCAGAACAATATTGTATCATACAATTATTAGGTTCTGTAGAAGGACGTAGATCTGGGGATTTATTATGATGGAATATAGGCTGAACTGGATGGACAAATGTCTTTTTTCGGCCTTACTAACTATGTTACTATGTTACTATGTTACTATGTTCGCTCGATACATCCGATCACTAACTCATGTCATCTACACCTCAAAAACATCTCTAGAATTCGACCTTTTCTTACTTTTGACTGCAAAAATTCTTACTGTTGCTCATAATCATTCTTGTCTGGACTATTGTAATTCTTTACTAATCAGTCTCCCAATAAATAAAATAAAAAATAAAATAAATACCAAACTCTCCCCTCTCCAATCTGTCCTGAAACAGCAGACAGGATCATATTTCTTGCCCACCACTACACCGATGCCTCCACTCTGTGCCAGTCGTTGCACTAGTTGCCCATCCGCTACAGAATACAATATACATTTATCACTCATCCACAAAGCTCTCCACGGTTCAGCACCACCCTACATCTCCTTTGTCTCAGTCTATCACCCTACCTGTGTCCTCCTTTCTGCTAATGACCTATGAGTAACATCCTCAATAATCTGAACCTCCCACTCCCGTCTCCTAGACTTCTCACGTGCTGCGTCTTTGAAATGCATTACCCAGAACACTTCGATTAATCCCAAATACTCATGGCTTTAACCCCCGGGCCATTTTTCATTTTTGTTTCTCGCTCCTTTCCTTCCCAGAGCGATAACTTTTTTATTTCTTCCATCAATATGGTCATGTTAGGGCTTGTTTTTTGCAGGACGAGTTGTACTTTTGAACGACACCATTCGTTTTACCATATAGTACACTGGAAAATGGGAAAACATTCTAAGTGCTGTGAAATTGCAAAAAATAAAGTGCAATTCCACAATTTTTTTTCTGCCATGTTCACTAAATTCTAAAACTGACCTACCATTATGAAAAAGTTTATTAAAAAATCGCACCATTTTCCGAGACCCATAGTGTCTCCGTTTTTCGGGATCTGGGGCTGGGTGAGGGCTCAGTTTTTTGCCCTCCAGCCTGATGTTTTTATGGATACCATTTTGGGGTAGATAAGACCCTTTTGATCGCCTGTTATTGCATTTTATTGTAATGTGGCAGTGACCAAAAAAACGTAATTTTGACGTTTTCTGTTTTCTTTTTACACCGTTTACCGATTGGATTAATTCTTTTTACATTTTGATTGGGCAATTCTGAATGCAGCGATGCCAAATATGTGTATTTTTTCGTATTGTTTTATTTTGAATGGGGCGAATGGGTGGTGATTTGAACTTTTTTATATTTTTTTAATTTTCAAAATATTTTTAAAGCATTTTTTGACACTTTTTACTTGCTTCTATAGTCTTTTTAGGAAACTTGAAGCTGCGATACTCCGATCGCCTGTGCTACAGCCCTGCGATGTGTAGCAGAATTGATCATCTATGAACACCTGCTCACGGGGTGGTGCTCACAGCAGATCAGCAGTGACAACCTCCTGCTGATCCCTGGTTGTCATGCCAACCCATCGACGCCCCACGATCATGTGACAGGCGCCGATGGGTGGCGCTACTGATGCTCTTCCGATGCGATCATGTTAAATGCCGCTGTCAGAGATTGAAAGCAGCATGTTAACAGCCGCGGGTGGATTGCGATTCCATCCACGGCTGTTAGGGGCACATAACAGCTGATCAACGCAGCTGTCATGTGCGGGAAAAGATGCGTGTTCAGCGCCGGAGCCTGCATTAAAGTGGGAGATACAACATATGACGTATTTATATGTCATATGTCGTGAACGGGTTAAGCGTGTCCTAAAAATGCATTTATTAAGACTGGCCTATCGCCTCAACATATGTATCTAGCTATCCTTGTTTTGCCCTTACAAATTTTTCTCCAAAATCAGGACCCTTGTATCATCCGCTTACATACCCTACATGCACTTAATAGCCCTCTGTGTCCGTACACATAGTGGCTGGTAACCTGTTCATGCAGCATTAGGTGGACACCCTGTTTATTACATTGATGGCTGGACCGTACAATACAAGCAATTGTTACCGTCCACCCAGAGGCGTAGCTAGAGCTTTTGCCGCCCGGGGCTGTTCCCGAGTTTGGCGCCCCCCCCCCCCCCCCGGCTCAATGCACACAAAGGTTACCAAAAACGGTTTTACCTGTTTTGTAGAACTTAAACTGGGCCTAATGGTGTCACCCCCACATGCCACACCTGTGACTTAAAGGGAACCTGTCACCCCGTTTTTTGAGATTGAGCTATAAATACTGTTAAATAGGGCCTGCGCTGTGTGTTCCTATAGTGTATGTAGTGTACCCCGATTCCCTATGTATGCTGAGAAATAACTTACCAAAGTCGCCGTTTTCGCCTGTCAATCAGGCTGGTCAGGTCGGGAGGGCGTGGTGACATCGCTGGTTCTTCCTCAGCTTTACGTTGGTGGCGTAGTGGCGTAGTGGTGAAGACACGAGTTTGCATCTCGGCTTTGGGAAAATGGCCGCCGCGATCTCTAATGCGCACGCGCGGCATCCCGCGGCCATTTTCCTGAAGCCCCGTGCAGCAGAGCACTCGATCTGCGCACGCGCGGCCCCAGGAAGATGGCCGCCCCCACCGATGCAAGGGATTACAGCGCAGATCGCGCGCTGCTTGTTCACCACTACGCCACTACGCCACCAACGTAAAGCTGAGGAAGAACCAGCGATGTCACCACGCCCTCCCGACCTGACCAGCCTGATTGACAGGCGAAAACGGCGACTTTGGTAAGTTATTTCTCAGCATACATGGGGAATCGGGGTACACTACATACACTATAGGAACACACAGCGCAGGCCCTATTTAACAGTATTTATAGCTCAATCTCAAAAAACGGGGTGACAGGTTCCCTTTAATACCACCACACCATGACCAGGCCACATAGTGACCGAATAATACTACATACAAGGGACAAATACCACAACACCATTTCCAGACCACATATTACCACCACATAGTGACTGAATACTACAATACTGATCAGTAATAAAAAAAAAACCACAATACTATCACCATAACTGCCAGTATTCACAGGAGATCTGTACTTAGTATGCAGTATCTGTGTAGAGGTAATACAGTGATCACTGGTGACATTATACACAGGACCTCTATATAGTATACAGTGTATAGTGTCAGTGTATAGGTAACACTGACTCACCAGTGACGTCTCTAGGTGAAGTCCTTCATCTTTCATCCAGCACAGACCGCCATCATTCCTTCCAGCCAGGACTCGTTTCTGCAGGAAATAACACAGTTATCTCGAGCTCCGCTTGCAGAACACATTACTTAATTTTTCACAACTTCTACATTACATCACATGAAGAAAAAAAGGTGATATAGTGTCACTCTGCACAGTAACAGGACCGCCCCCCCATTTAAAACAGTATACTCAAAAAATAAAATAAATACATCACTGCAGTAATAATATCCCTTAATTAGCCCCTATGGTAATAATATTCCCCACCCTGGCCCCGTTTCTCATTCCTGGCTCCAGCCATATGTTCTCGCATCCTGCCCTCATGAGTATCCATTCTACCCCATATGATCTCCACATCCTGCCCCACCAGCCTCCATCGTATCCGTCCTGCCCCATGATCCAATCCTGCCCCGTGTCTCCAATCATGCCCCGTATCTACATTCTGCCCATGCCTCAAGTCCTGCCCCCAGTGTGTCCAGCATATTACCCCCATGTTGTCCAGCAATCTGCCCCAGTGTGTCCAGCATATTACCCCCATGTTGTCCAGCAATCTGCCCCAGTGTGTCCAGCATATTACCCCCAGTGTGTCCAGCAATCTGCCCCAGTATGTCCAGCACTGCCCCCAGTGTGTCCAGCAATCTGCCCCAGTGTCCAGCCTTTCCCCAGTGTGTCCAGCAGTCTGCCCCAGTGTGTCCAGCATATTACCCCCAGTGTCCAGCATTGCCCCAGTGTGTCCAGCATATTACCCCCAGTGTGTCCAGCAATCTGCCCCAGTGTCCAGCATTGCCCCAGTGTGTCCAGAAGTCTGCCCCAGGGTCTCCAGCATTGCCTCAATGTGTCCAGAAATCTGCCCCAGGGTCTCCAGTATTGCCCCAGTGTGTCCAGCAATCTGCCCCATGGTCTCCTGTATTGCCCCAGTGTGTCCAGCATTCTGCCCCATGGTCTCCAGTATTGCCCCGGTGTATCCAGCAATCTGCCCCATGGTCTCCTGTATTGCCCCAGTGTGTCCAGCATTCTGCCCCATGGTCTCCAGTATTGCCCCGGTGTGTCCAGCAATCTGCCCCATGGTCTCCAGTATTGCCCCAGTATGTCCAGAAGTCTGCCCAGGGTCTCCAGCATTGCCTCAATGTGTCCTGAAATCTGCCCCATGGTCTCCAGTATTCAGTGTGTCCAGCAATCTGCCCCATGGTCTCCAGTATTTCCCCAGTGTGTCCAGCATTCTGCCCCATGGTCTCCAGTATTTCCCCAGTGTGTCCAGCATTCTGCCCCATGGTCTCCAGTATTGCCCCAGTGTGTCCAGCAATCTGCCCCATGGTCTCCTGTATTGCCCCAGTGTGTCCAGCATTCTGCCACATGGTCTCCTGTATTGCCCCAGTGTGTCCAGCATTCTGCCCCATGGTCTCCAGTATTGCCCCAGTGTGTCCAGCAATCTGCCCCATGGTCTCCTGTATTGCCCCAGTGTGTCCAGCAATCTGCCCCATGGTCTCCTGTATTGCCCCAGTGTGTCCAGCATTCTGCCACATGGTCTCCTGTATTGCCCCAGTGTGTCCAGCAATCTGCCCCATGGTCTCCTGTATTGCCCCAGTGTGTCCAGCATTCTGCCACATGGTCTCCTGTATTGCCCCAGTGTGTCCAGCATTCTGCCCCATGGTCTCCAGTATTGCCCCAGTGTGTCCAGCAATCTGCCCCATGGTCTCCTGTATTGCCCCAGTGTGTCCAGCAATCTGCCCCATGGTCTCCTGTATTGCCCCAGTGTGTCCAGCATTCTGCCACATGGTCTCCTGTATTGCCCCAGTGTGTCCAGCAATCTGCCCCATGGTCTCCAGTATTGCCCCAGTGTGTCCAGCAATCTGCCCCATAGTCTCCCGTATTGCCCCAGTGTGTCCAGCAATCTGCCCCATGGTCTCATGTATTGCCCCAGTGTGTCCAGCAATCTGCCCCATGGTCTCATGTATTGCCCCAGTGTGTCCAGCAATCTGCCCCATGGTCTCCAGTATTGCCCCAGTGTGTCCAGCATTGCCCCAGCCCCAGACAGTCAGACATAATGAAAAAAAAAAAAAAGTAAAATCCTCACCTCTCCCGTTCCTAGCGCAGGTCCAGTGCAGTCAGCGTCTCTCCAGCCCTGCGACGCTCAGGACAGAGAGGCAGAGCGGCGCGCACAGTAGTGACGTCATCGCGCCCTCTGCTCTGAGACGTCGCAGAGTCAGAGGACGCTGCAGCTGCCGGCGCCGCAGGAACCAGGAGAGGTGAGTATAGAGCGGGGGGCGGGGTCCGGTGGTGGGGGGAGCTGGCCCTGGTCGTGGCGGCAGACGGCGCCGCCCGAAGATTTAAAGGGGCGTCTTTTTTTTTTTTTTTTTTTTTCTTCTCCTGCAGCGCCGGCCGCCCCCCGCATTGTGCCGCCCGGGGCGGACCGCCCCCCCCGCACCCCCCTTCCTACGCCACTGCGTCCACCTTTCGTGTCGCCCCTATATCCTCATAGGTTGTAAACTTGCAAGCAGGGCCCTCACTCCAGTTGGTTATTGTTATTCTGTAATGTCTTTTATTGTCTGTAAAAGTCCCCTCTAAAATGTAAAGTGCTGCAGAATTTGTTGGCACTAAAGAAATAAAGTTATTATTATTATTATTATTATTATTATTATTATTAATAATGCATATAATAGTAAAACCTGCAAGTATTGGGTCACTTATAATTAGCTATTCATAAATTCTATGGAGTCGCTTGAAGTGTCTTGAATAAGAAAATTCAAATTGGGATAGGTGTGATTACAATGTGTTCACAATCCAAGCAAAAAGAAAATAAATATTGTCAAATTATTCTTTTCTTTTTCACCCTTAGTTTAGCCACTAGGTGGCACTGTTTGTTCACTTATGTGGGTCTGTGCTTGTGAGTAAAAATACATAAATATGCACACTAAATGGGCAGAGGTATTAGTACACCTCTTCTAAAGATCTCACTGAATTGGGTCCTGTAATAAGATGTCACCATTGCACCAAGTCACTTTGTGAAATTTCTTTAAATATTAAATTGACTTGTAGTGAAGTGATTGAAAAGTGGAAGTGTTTAGGAACGTCAGCAACAAAGTGGCAGGACTACGTAACATTACAGAGCGGGGTCACCGAGTGCTGAGGAGCAGAGGGCAGAAAAGTCACCACCGCTCTGCTGACTCCATAACGGCAGAGTCCAGACCTCCTCTGGTATATACAGTGGGGCAAAAAAGTATTTAGTCAGTCAGCAATAGTGCAAGTTCCACCACTTAAAAAGATGAGAGGCGTCTGTAATATACATCATAGGTAGACCTCAACTATGGGAGACAAACTGAGAAAAAAAAATCCAGAAAATCACATTGTCTGTTTTTTTAACAATTTATTTGCATATCATGGTGGAAAATAAGTATTTGGTCAGAAACAAAATTTCATCTCAATACTTTGTAATATATCCTTTGTTGGCAATGACAGAGGTCAAACGTTTTCTGTAAGTCTTCACAAGGTTGCCACATACTGTTGTTGGTATGTTGGCCCATTCCTCCATGCAGATCTCCTCTAGAGCAGTGATGTTTTTGGCTTTTCGCTTGGCAACACGGACTTTCAACTCCCTCCAAAGGTTTTCTATAGGGTTGAGATCTGGAGACTGGCTAGGCCACTCCAGGACCTTGAAATGCTTCTTACGAAGCCACTCCTTCGTTGCCCTGGCGGCGTGCTTTGGATCATTGTCATGTTGAAAGACCCAGCCACATTTCATCTTCAATGCCCTTGCTGATAGAAGGAGGTTTGCACTCAAAATCTCACGATACATGGCCCCATTCATTCTTTCATGTACCCGGATCAGTCGTCCTGGGCCCTTTGCAGAGAAACAGCCCCAAAGCATGATGTTTCCACCACCATGCTTTCCAGTAGGTATGGTGTTTGATGGATGCAACTCAGTATTCTTTTTCCTCCAAACACGACAAGTTGTGTTTCTACCAAACAGTTCCAGTTTGGTTTTATCAGACCATAGGACATTCTCCCAAAACTCCTCTGGATCATCCAAATGCTCTCTAGCAAACTTCAGACGGGCCCGGACATGTACTGGCTTAAGCAGTGGGACACGTCTGGCACTGCAGGATCTGAGTCCATGGTGGCGCAGTGGGTTACTTATGGTAGGCCTTGTTACATTGGTCCCAGCTCTCTGCAGTTCATTCACTAGGTCCCCCCGCGTGGTTCTGGGATTTTTGCTCACCGTTCTTGTGATCATTCTGACCCCACTGGGTGGGATTTTGCGTGGAGCGCCAGGTCGAGGGAGATTATCAGTGGTCTTGTATGTCTTCCATTTTCTAATTATTGCTCCCACTGTTGATTTCTTCAGTCCAAGCTGGTTGGCTATTGCAGATTCAGTCTTCCCAGCCTGGTGCAGGGCTACAATTTTGTTTCTGGTGTCCTTTGACAGCTCTTTGGTCTTCACCATAGTGGAGTTTGGAGTCAGACTGTTTGAGGGTGTGCACAGGTGTCTTTTCATACTGATAACAAGTTTAAACAGGTGCCATTACTACAGGTAATGAGTGGAGGAAAGAGGAGACTCTTAAAGAAGAAGTTACAGGTCTGTGAGAGCCAGAAATCTTGATTGTTTGTTTCTGACCAAATACTTATTTTCCACCATAATATGCAAATAAAATGTTAAAAAAACAGACAATGTGATTTTCTGGATTTTTTTTTCTCAGTTTGTCTCCCATAGTTGAGGTCTACCTATGATGTAAATTACAGACGCCTCTCATCTTTTTAAGTGGTGGAACTTGCACTATAGCTGACTGACTAAATACTTTTTTGCCCCACTGTACATCAGCACAAATATTGCACTTCATGGCCGAGCAGCGGCATGCAGCCTTACATCACCAAGCACAACGTTGAGCGTCAGATGGAGTGGTGTAAAGCCGCCACCACTGGTCTCTGGGGGAGACGAGATCTGTGCAGTGACGGATCACACTTCTCTATCTGGCATTTGGGTTTGGTGATTCCAGGAGAACGTTACCCTCTGACTGCATTGTTCCCGCTGTAAAGATGGTGGAGGAGGATAATGCTATGGGCTGTTATCAGGGGTCGTCCGAGGCTCCTTAGTTCCAGTAAAGGGAAATCTTAATGCTTTAGCAAAAGACATTGTGGATAATTGTAGCCTCCAGCTTTGTGGGAACAGTTTGGTGAAGACCCTTCTATGTTCCCCATGACTGTGCTCAGCGCACAAGGTCCATACAGACATAGGGGGAGAACATGAGTGTCCGCACGGAGCCCGTACTTCAGACCCATCCAACAGCTAGACCGGAGTTTGTGTGCCGACCTTTCCCCAACATCAGGGTCTGACCTGATACCCACAGATGCCTCCAAAATCTTGTAAAAATCCTTCCTGGAAGAGCAGGAGCCATTATATCTGCAGAGGGACCAATTCCATATTAATGTCTGTGGACTTAAGCAATGTAACAAAAGTCCCTGTAGGTCTATTGTGTTGGTGTCCCAATACTTTTGTCATATGGTGTTTGTCCATCATTATCTTTACGATTGATCAAAATAACATTTTAAAGATAATCTTCATGATTCTCCAAATGTTTAAATGTACAGTAAATGGTTGTTCCACTTTTTGTTATGTTTAAAAATAGGTTATTACTTTGTACAGTAGTTGTAATATTAGGCGTTGAAGTTTGTACTCACTTAAGCTTCCATTAACCCCTTTCTGACCTCGGATGGGATATAGTACGTCCGAGGTTAGATCCCCTGTTTTGATGCGGGCTCCGATCGAGTTGTGCCAGCTTCTAGTCTCCCATGGAGCCTATTGAAGCATGGCAAAAGTTTAAAAAAAAATGTTTTAAAAAATATGAAAAAAATAAAAAATATATAAGTTTAATCACCCCCCCTTTCGCCCTATTCAAAATAAAACAATAAAAAAAATCAAATATACACATGTTTGGTATCGCCACTTTCAGAATCGCCTGATTGATCAATAAAAAAAAGGAGTAACCTGATCGCTAAATGGCATTGCGAGAAAAAAATTTGAAACGCCAGAATTAAGTTTTTTTGGTTGCTGCGACATTGCATTAAAATGCAATAACGGGCGATCAAAACATCGCATCTGCACCACAATGGTATCATTAAAAACATCAGCTTGTTGCGCAAAAAATAAGCCCTCACTTGACCCCAGATCACGAAAAATGGAGATGCTACGGGTATTGGAAAATGGCGCAATTTTTTTTTTAGCAAGCTTTGGAATTTTTTTTCACCCCTTAAATTAAAAAATAACTAGACATGTTTGGTGTTTATGAACTCGTAATGACCTGGAGAATCAAAATAGCAGTTTTAGCATTTAGTGAACATAACAAAATAGCCAAACAAAAAAACAAATGTGGAATTGCACTTTTTTTGCAATTTCACTGCACTTGGAATTTTTTTCCCCATTTTCTAGTGCATGACATGCTAAAACCAATGATGTTGTTCAAAGGTACAGCTCATCCCGCCAAAAATAAGCCCTCGTATGGCCATATTGACAGAAAAATAAGAAAGTTATGGCTCTGGGAAGGAGGGGAGCGAAAAACGAAAATACCCACGATCATGAAGGGGTTAAAATGTAAAATGAATGGTGTCATCCAAAACTACAACTCACTCCACACAAAAAAACAAGCCCTCGTATGAATATGTCGACATGAGAATAAAAAAGTTGTGGCTCTAGGAAAACGAGAAAAAAATAAAAGCTCAAAAATGAAAAATTGCTTGGTACTGAAATGTTTTATTGAGCTAAGATGGGAAAAAATTCAGCAAATTTTTGTTGTGTTCACCATGAGGCATAAATGGTAACTTTTATTCTGAAGGTTGATACTAGTAAAAAGGTGTATGTGGAGGGGTGAAAACCTGGGACCAGGTAAAAATCACTGTGAAGGGAAAGAAAAAAGAGGTGAAAGTAAAAGCAAAAAAATGGGGAAGGAGAGCAGGAGTTGCGGATGTACAAAGGTATAGGAGATCACCTTATGACCCAGTAAGAAGATTGCGGTGTGCCTCACTGCAATGCAAAATGGAAACCAGCAGTACCAGCTTTTAAAGGGAACCTGTCACCTGAATTTGGCGGGACCAGTTTTCGGTCATATGGGCGGAGTTTTCAGGTGTTTGCTTCACCCTTTCCTTACCTGCTGGCTGCATGCTGGCCACAATATTGGATTGAAGTTCATTCTCTGTCCTCCGTAGTACACGCCTGTGCAAGGCAAGATTGTTTTGCGCAGGCGTGTACTACGGAGGACAGAAAATGAGCTTTAATCCAATATTGCGGACAGCATGCAGCCAGCGGGTAAGGAAAGGGTGAATCAAACACCTGAAAACTCCCCGCCAAATTCAGGTGACAGGTTCCCTTTAAGCAAAAGCATGTTCCATATAGAAGAAAATATATGCTCTGTGAGCATATATTTTTGAGAGAGAAGGGTTCTGTTGTTTTCATAGAAGAGTGATGCAAGCACGACCAGCTATAACTATCGAAGAAGAGCCTTCTTGTATATTCGCACTGGAATCATGCATTGATGGAAAAGAGCAACGTTCAAGGACATTGAGGCCAGTGACCCATCTAATAACAGACGCCACAAAGTCCCAAAATTGTGAGAGGATCCAAAGAGTGTGGACAAGGGTACCTTCTGCCTTGTCACAATGCCAGCACATATTTGGAATGGAGAGATGTAATATGGAAGGAACTTTATACCAGTAAGATAAATTTGTTTCTAGTCTCTTGGTAATGAAAACTAATTGAGGATTTGTGTGCTAGAAGGAGCACATGCTGTCTCTGGTCAGGAGTGAGAGTTAAGTTAAGGTCAAACTCCAATTGAAGAAGTGGGAGGTTGATCTGGAGGGACAATCAACATCTACGCTGGAGTGGACAAGGATGGTCACCGGGGAGTCTAGACAAAGTTCTTCAAAATATAGTATTAGAGATATTGGATTTTGCAGATTCAGATTAAATCATATTGAAAAAGATCAGGTTTTGGGAGAGAAACACATGTAATGTTTCAGATGAAGCTAAAATGATTTGAAGTTGAAGAAGACGACACATTATGTCGGTAGATTTGGAAGGATAGTTGCGCTAAGTGGCAAGAATTTTGCGATCCATAATTTGAACCCTCTAACTTGGTGGGTTTCATCATAATGTTCTTTGAAAAGCCTTCAATGGGGAAAAAGAAAGGTAGAAGTAGGCTATTGATCTAAATGCAGGACAAAGTTTTACATCAAGGACGGTGATTCAAGACTAGATCTGATGGCCTATCCCTAATTTATGGAGAGTCTCAGAAATGTCCGGTGATCCTATTCATCATCCATCAAGAGTGACATCGGGGGTCAGATTTAGAAGATCTTGTGTTAATTCTAGAAGTGTCAATCTTATAGCTCGGCATTAACCCATCTTGAGTTGGATGTATAAGCTCTTGCAATAGTATGATAAGTCGGGTAGCCACAATTGTAGTTGGCAATAATGTCACACTAGTAACAGAGCAACTTGGTCAATGCAATCCATGGAAATATCTGCTTCTAAAGGGGCAGTCTAAGACTATGTTGAACATTTTTAAAAATCACCAAGAGCAAATTATCTGGGATAACTGGAATGCCTAAGAGTTCCATATTGTTGCGATAGCCTTTATTCTCCTGGTCATCTGAAAGCAAGGCAAAATATTGTATCTGTGTATGGAAGGGAGCAATTGTAGCCTCCAAGGTCATAATTCTGTTTTCTAAGGGAGAAAAGGTATTATGAATGCAAGTGACATGCATATCTAGGTGGTCTAAGTCACCCATTAGCTGGAATATCTTTTACTTGTGGCCTTGTCTAAGTCAGAACCGATAAAGAGAGCCAGGACTTGGTATCTAGGAGACTGGAGCTCTTTGTGGGCCCAAAGTCACCACTACTTAGACACTGACCTTGGCAAAGAGGCTTGAGAACAAAGGAGTTGTTGAATTTGCTTCTGTGGATGGTGGTAGAGATTTCATTCTACCTTGTCTGTTGCAAGATATCCTCGGTGTTCTTTAGTGGTAGCACTGGAGCAGCAGTGTAGTGGAGGAGGATGTCGTGTGACGCAGAAAAGCAGGCTGCTTAGGCTGTAGGCTGATGGGGAGTAGTATATGTGGTCTGGTTTAAGCATGATCCTCAACTTTTTAGGTTTCTGTTCATACCAAAGATCACTGGTGGAGAAGTAGGGGTTGTAAATGAATGGTGGAACCATAGTGCAAAGTTCGCGAGAGAAACATTCTCAACTGTAGCTAAGCCACTTTCTGTGCCGGCTACATAACAAGACATCCTTATAGTTCAGGTCATTATCAATGCATCAAACAGTTTTGTGGTTGGAAGATTGGATTGTTTTCCTGTTTTTTAGAATTTTTTTTTAAATCTTTTCCACTGCAACACTACTGTTTTCCAGTAAAACATAACTGAAAAAGGTAAAGCCGCTGCATCAAAGCAATTGTTACTGTTACTCTTTTTTTGTCCTGGGTCTGATGTTGTATGATATGTATCTGGGGACTCATAGTTTTATGTTCCTTGGTCTCATTCCTGTCTCATTGTCTCTGTTTTTTGCTTTTACAGTCTAGTTATCCTTTGATTTGTTGCTAGTTATGACCCCGTCTCGTCTGCTCCTAAATACAGTCTTGTCTTGTACTTCAATAAATAGAATACTTACCTCACTCCCCTTCCATATCATATTCATTGGTGTAGTGACGGCCACAAGCCCCCTTTGGCTTGTTGGCTGCGCTGTCAGCAGCCTGGTGTGGGCCAGCACAATGACATGATTAGGCTGCCCCACTTGGTAGGAAGGACTCTTCTCATAGACTACATCATGGATTTTATCCTGAAAAATAACGTCCAAGGGCAATTATTTCTGGAGCGGTAGTAAAGATCAGCACTATTCCGTGTGCACAGTATTTGTAGGTCCGGTTATTCACATAATACAGTCATTGGCACTTTTAAAAAATCCCATTAATATCTCCTTAACAGGAAAGGAGAGAAAAGGTTGCTTTCTGTGTTTAGCATGTATAAACTGTCCTCTTATGCTAATAGGTGTATTGTTTTGTTAACGTTGTTACTTATGACTGTTGTGTTTGAAACTGGTAAACTGTAAAGCGCTGCGGAATATGTTGGCGCTATATAAATAAAGATTATCATTATTATTATTATTAATAGGTGCATCTTTTAGCAGCCACCCCTGTAGCCTAAAAACATACGAAATGAAACATTTTCTGACCTGTAATTCGGACTATGTCATCTATCTTCTTCAATGCTCCTGTAGTCTGTGGTATATCCGTGAGACGACGTGTGATTTCAAAACTCTGATAAATCACCACCGATATACCATCGGAAAAAAGAGATCGGACCTTCCGGTATCCAAACACTTCGCTGAGTGTAAACACACAGAGAAACCTCTTCGGTTCAGAATAAAAAATACAATTCCGCAGCAGAGGCGAGGAGGCGATAGGTCTTCTCAAACATAGGGAACTAAAATGGATTTATGAGTGGAATACCCTTAAACCAATGGGTTTAAATGTGGATTTTAAAGTCCACTCTTTTACCTAATAATAATTTGCATCTCTCTCTCTCCCCCCTTCCCTTCATGATGTACCATGTCCTTATTAGTATATATGGGGATATTGGTATCTCCTAGAATATTTCAACATTTTAATATTTTTTTTTAGTTTTTGTATAAATCATGTTAATTAAAGCAAGTAAACAATGCATAGACAAAATAGGATAAAAGCATAAACGGTCCAATTAATAAGATCACACCTATATTTCTAACATAAGGTTAATGGCATATAATTTTCAGGACCTTTATTGAACAAAACCAAGATTATCTCTTCTGTTGATAACATTAGTTATTATTATTGCAATAATCAGTAAAAGAATCAATCATAACGCCATAAACTAAGTTATATGTATTAGCATAAATCGAAATATGCAAAGGAAAAATTTTTAAAGAAAAAAAAAAGGGAGGAAATGAGAGAAGAGAGGAGGAAGAGGGGAGAAAAAAGAAGGGAGATGAAGACAAGTAGGTATATTGTGCGAAGTTGGGAAAGAGAGGACTGGATTCCACGAGCGGATCCATATCCCCAACTAACAGTGGGGAAGGATAGTAAATTATATAAATCAGTTCCAAGTCCTGAAGGCAAGTTAAATCAAGTGTACCGTGTCCAAAATATGCAAACATCTGAGATTACTTCAGATGTGAGTCAGGATCTAGATAACCAGAGATCTAGTTCTGGGGTTTCCCTAAATGCGATCTAGGGAGCCCAAGTTTTGTAAATTTTTTCAGAATCCCCGGTAACTTGGTTTATCAATCGTTCCATTCTGTAAATATCATTAAGTTCTGCAACAAATTCAGGACGTGAGGGAAATTTTCCCTGTTTCCAGTACCGAGGGATCAAGTTCCTAGCGGCCGTAAGGAAGTGTCTAAGGAGACTCTTCTATAACCTGGATATCGACAAGTCACATAAGGACAAAAGGGCTAGTTCTACTGTGGGTCGGACCTTACAGATAGATTATAAAGATCAAAAATTGACAGCCATAATTTCATTATAGGCGGGCAATCCCACCAGATATGAACATATGTTCCTTTTACTTCTAAGCATCTCCAGCAAGTATCTGGAATCACCGGGAACATGGCATGCACCAAGGGAGGGCATCTATACCACCTTGATGAGATCTTATAGCTCCTCTCCTGCGAAACAGAGCACAACGAGGTCCTAAATGTAAATAGAAGGATCTTGTCTCTCTCCTCTTGAGATAGAGTTATCCCCAGATCATTCTCCCATTTTGAAAAAAATATTGGGAAATTGTGCGTCAGAGTTTGACCTCTTTGGAAAAGATTATATAGCAGAGACACCGTGTGGACCGGAGGCTCCCCAGTGATACAAAGTTCTTCGAAAGGAGTTAATGTTCTAATAATATTATTTTGTTTAGATATCGTGTTTATGAAACTTTTTAATTTTTCGTAGAAAAACCAAGTTCCAGTAGGCGTCTCTTTGCCCTGATATATTTCATGTAGGGATGTGATGCCGATTTGATTTAAATAGTCATAGATGATAGGTCTTGAGTCTCTACACTTATTCAGGTAAGTCTCCCTGTGAAACCCCGCGGGGAAATTAGGGTTATCGTATATTGGAGTTAATGGTCCAGGAGATGTTGAGGTTTGAAGTCCCCTACCGTTCTGTTTGATAAACAAGATCATGTTTCTGGTCATAAAGGGCAGGTGAAGCCCTCTCCTCCCTTCTCCTTTTGTGGACCATAATTTTATTAGAGGGTCACAGCCATTAAGGTCACATTCCAGGTTAACCCACTTCTTACTGTTCCCACTGTGATATAAGTCCAAGATGCAAGTTTCTATCGATGCACGGCTATAAACCGCAAAATCTGGCAAACCAATTCCCCCCATCTGCTTAGATCTGCTTAATAAAAAGTATGATGTACGTGGTCTAGTATGTGACCAAGTAAATCGGGTGATTGCCTAAGACAAGAGAAAAAGGTAGCAGGTAAGTATAATGGAATTGTTTGGAAATAGTATAGAAGGTGTGGCAGTAAATCCATTTTAATTACATTAGCTCTGCCAAACCAAGACAACTCGCTCCGCTTTATGTAGAGCAGTTTTAAAGTTTGCGTCATATAACCCAGCGATTTTAGCTGCTATTAATTTTTTTTTAGTTTTTCATTGTGATGTGTATGTTTATTTTTTCAGATACATTCTCACTGCATAAGGATCACCATCACGTTATATACTTACCCAAAAGGATACAATGTCATATGGAAGACATAAAATTTATGTATATTTGCTTTATTCTTTATTAAAAGTATTTTTTTCAATTCAAAAATGAATTAATTTATGTTTATTGTTGCTTGTCTTGTCATAGACTGTCAGCCAAAGTTAATGAATAATGGAGAACTATGACATTTACTACCGCCGTATTCATGTTTGTAATCTGTACTTTGGGGATATATTGTGTTCGGATAAGTAAATATACCCCTCTTTACCTTTATGGACACCTTGGTTGAGGGATGTTGGTCCAAGAGGGCTACATGCCTCCCATTAGTGCCATAGTTGTCTGTAAGTGACCCAGACAGGGGACTGTCCAGTATGCCATTTTAATAATAATAATATATAATAATAATAATTTTTATTTATATAGCGCCAACATATTCCGCAGCGCTTTACAAATTATAGAGGGGACTTGTACATACAATAGACATTACAGCATAACAGAAATACAGTTCAAAACAGATACCAAGAGGAGTGAGGGCCCTGCTCGTAAGCTTACAAACTATGAGGAAAAGGGGAGACACGAGAGGTGGATGGTAACAATTGCTATAGTTATTCGGACCAGCCATAGTGTAAGGCTTGGGTGTTCATGTAAAGCTGCATGAACCAGTTAATTAATTTTTTTTTTTTTTTAATATAGGCCACACAGGGATCGTTAGGTTAATGCATTGAGGCGGTAGGCCAGTCTGAACAAATGAGTTTTTAGGGCACGCTTAAAACTGTGGGGATTGGGGATTAATCGTATTATCCTAGGTAGTGCATTCCAAAGAATCGGCGCAGCACGTGTAAAGTCTTGGAGACGGGAGTGGGAGGTTCTGATTATTGAGGATGCTAACCTGAGGTCATCAGCGGAGCGGAGGGCACGGGTAGGGTGGTAGACTGAGACCAGAGAGGAGATGTAGGGTGGTGCTGAGCCATGGAGTGCTTTGTGGATGAGGGTAGTAGTTTTGTACTGGATTCTTGAGTGGATGGGTAACCAGTGTAATGACTGGCACAAGGTAGAGGCATCGGTGTAACGGTTGGTGAGGAATATGATCCTGGCAGCAGCATTCAGGACAGATTGGAGCGGGGAGAGTTTGGTAAGAGGGAGGCCGATTAGTAGAGAGTTACAATAGTCCAGACGAGAATGAATAAGTGAAACAGTAAGAGTTTTTGCAGAGTCGAAAGTAAGAAAAGGGCGAATTCTAGAAATGTTTTTGAGATGCAGGTAAGAAGAGCGAGCCAGTGATCGGATGTGGGGGGTGAATGAAAGGTCAGAATCAAGGATGACCCCAAGGCAGCGGGCATGTTGCTTTGGAGTAATGGTGGAACCGCAAACGGAGATGGCAATGTCAGGCAAAGGTAGGTTAGTAGAGGGAGAGAACACGAGGAGTTCAGTTTTTGACAGGTTTAGTTTCAGATAGAGGGAGGACATGATGCTAGAGACAGCGGTAAGACAATCACTGGTGTTTTCTAATAAGGCAGGCGTGAGATCAGGAGAAGAAGTGTATAGTTGGGTGTCGTCAGCATAGAGATGGTACTGGAAGCCAAATCTACTGATTGTTTGTCCAATAGGGGCAGTATACAAAGAGAAGAGGAGGGGGCCTAGGACTGATCCTTGAGGAACCCCAACAGTAAGGGGAAGGTGAGAGGAGGAGGAACCAGCGAAACATACAGTGAAGGATCGATTTTAATGGTTAATACCAATACGTAGTGTTCATAGGAAAAAAGGGATTAGTTCCAGCTCCTTAAAATTCTTCTTTATTTCATCATTAAAAGAAAATGCACAAGGTGTACATGCTCCCCTAAGTGTATTCCAAACACGGACCAGGGCAACGCGTTTCGATCTCACCGATCTTTGTCAAAGCCATATCAATGTCTGTATATCACCTCCCTATATACAAGGAAGTCTCCAATAGAAAACACAATTGTTACCACGTGACATATTGAAAAGGTCCTTCTTGTTTTTCAATCTCTTACTATCAGAGCAAAACACACTAGGTGCGATTTTATTACCAATTGTTGGTGCTCTTCTAGACACACACTTTCAAGTCCAGGGAATAGAACAAGTCAGGACGCCGGCTCGAGGGGGAGATATTAGACGATGTCTCCTAACTAGAGAGGCTTACTGGATTTACCACCTGAATACTAGATTCCCGGAAGGATTAAACAAACGAAATGAATTAGTGCTGCATTATTGCTGACATATCACATGTGATTGATTTTATGAATTTGTATTTATTTTTAACAAGAAGGACCTTTTCAATATGTCACGTGATAACAATTGTGTTTTCTATTGGAGACTTCCTTGTATATAGGGAGGTGATATACAGACATTGATATGGCTTTGACAAAGATCGGTGAGATCGAAACGCGTTGCCCTGGTCCGTGTTTGGCATACACTTAGGGGAGCATGTAAACCTAGGGCATTTGCTTTTAATGATGAAATAAAGAAGAATTTTAAGGAGCTGGAACTAATCCTTTTTTTCCTATGAACACTATGTCTGCTTGCTACGGAGTTCTGGGCACCTGGGGTGGTTACTGGTGAGCTGGCTTTTTCCGCTTGATTTTTGATACCAATACCCCTATTATGACGCTACCCTATCTGTGCTAAATAGGCGCTAACTTAAAAAGAAGGATGAGCTTTGGAAATATTTGTGAAGAAAGTGGAAGCCTCAATATATAATTAGATAAAATACCTCAGTCTGCCACATTAAATATGGCGCAGACGTGTCCTGATTGTGAAAGTGCGCATGCACATATTAAATAAGCACAACAGTAAAACACCCTACGGAATTATCTATATTATTGTCTAAGGGGTACTTCCGTCTGTTTGTCTGTCACGGAAATCCCGCATCGCTGGCACAGTCCGGCCACGAATTCGCCCTTCCCTACACCCCTCCATTCAGTGCCTACTCCCCTCCAGTCAGTGCCAGTGTGTCGCCCCAACCCGGACCAACTTTTTACTATTGATGATGCCTATGCAGTATTAATAGTAAAAAGATATAATGTTAAAAATAATAAAAAAAAGTTTTAAAAAATCGTGCTATTCTCACCTTCCGGCATCAGTGAGTATATAACTATTTTTTATTTTAATTCTTTTTTTTAACAGGGATATGGTGCCCACATTGCTATATACTACGTGGGCTGTGTTATATACTATATGAGCTGTGTTATATACTGCGTGGGCTGTGCTATATACTACGTGGGCTGTGTTATACACTACGTGGGCTGTGCTATATACTACGTGGCGATTTTTTACGAGATTTGAAAAACACTTCGCTGATTGATCGTGCACAGCCACGACCAGTGACAGGCGCAGTCCAGCCGCGAATTGATGCGGGATTTGAACCACGCTTCGCTGATTGGTCGCGCCCTGCCGGCCGCGACCAATCAGCGATATTGGCGCGGGATTTAAACACCGCTTTGGTGATTGGTCGTGCCTGGCCGGCCGTGACCAATCAGCGACAGGCGCAGTCCAGCCGCGAATTGGCACGGGATTTGAACCACGCTTCGCTGATTGGTCGCGCCCGGCTGGCCAATCGGGGATATTGGCGTGGAATTTAACCCCCACTCACAGCGCGACGTACATACATACCGTACATACATATTCTATAATACCCGATGCATTAGAATCGGGCCACCATCTAGTATATTTATAAACAATTAAAATTCATATATATAATCAAATAAAATAATCGTGATGTACTGTAAAAGGAGTGGAAACCACTCAAGGAAAGAAGCTAGTCGAGAACCTAAAACATGGTAGTCCAAGAGATATCCGGATAGGAGATATATGATAACAAGATATACAGTGGGGCAAAAAAGTATTTAGTCAGTCAGCTATAGTGCAAGTTCCACCACTTAAAAAGATGAGAGGCGTCTGTAATTTACATCATAGGTAGACCTCAACTATGGGAGACAAACTGAGAAAAAAAAATCCAGAAAATCACATTGTCTGTTTTTTTAACATTTTTTTTGCATATTATGGTGGAAAATAAGTATTTGGTCAGAAACAAACAATCAAGATTTCTGGCTCTCACAGACCTGTAACTTCTTCTTTAAGAGTCTCCTCTTTCCTCCACTCATTACCTGTAGTAATGGCACCTGTTTAAACTTGTTATCAGTATGAAAAGACACCTGTGCACACCCTCAAACAGTCTGACTCCAAACTCCACTATGGTGAAGACCAAAGAGCTGTCAAAGGACACCAGAAACAAAATTGTAGCCCTGCACCAGGCTGGGAAGACTGAATCTGCAATAGCCAACCAGCTTGGACTGAAGAAATCAACAGTGGGAGCAATAATTAGAAAATGGAAGACATACAAGACCACTGATAATCTCCCTCGACCTGGCGCTCCACGCAAAATCCCACCCCGTGGGGTCAGAATGATCACAAGAACGGTGAGCAAAAATCCCAGAACCACGCGGGGGGACTTAGTGAATGAACTGCAGAGAGCTGGGACCAATGTAACAAGGCCTACCATAAGTAACACACTACGCCACCATGGACTCAGATCCTGCAGTGCCAGACGTGTCCCACTGCTTAAGCCAGTACATGTCCGGGCCCGTCTGAAGTTTGCTAGAGAGCATTTGGATGATCCAGAGGAGTTTTGGGAGAATGTCCTATGGTCTGATAAAACCAAACTGGAACTGTTTGGTAGAAACACAACTTGTCGTGTTTGGAGGAAAAAGAATACTGAGTTGCATCCATCAAACACCATACCTACTGTAAAGCATGGTGGTGGAAACATCATGCTTTGGGGCTGTTTCTCTGCAAAGGGCCCAGGACGACTGATCCGGGTACATGAAAGAATGAATGGGGCCATGTATCGTGAGATTTTGAGTGCAAACCTCCTTCTATCAGCAAGGGCATTGAAGATGAAATGTGGCTGGGTCTTTCAACATGACAATGATCCAAAGCACGCTGCCAGGGCAACGAAGGAGTGGCTTCGTAAGAAGCATTTCAAGGTCCTGGAGTGGCCTAGCCAGTCTCCAGATCTCAACCCTATAGAAAACCTTTGGAGGGAGTTGAAAGTCCGTGTTGCCAAGCGAAAAGCCAAAAACATCACTGCTCTAGAGGAGATCTGCATGGAGGAATGGGCCAACATACCAACAACAGTATGTGGCAACCTTGTGAAGACTTACAGAAAACGTTTGACCTCTGTCATTGCCAACAAAGGATATATTACAAAGTATTGAGATGAAATTTTGTTTCTGACCAAATACTTATTTTCCACCATAATATGCAAATAAAATGTTAAAAAAACAGACAATGTGATTTTCTGGATTTTTTTTTCTCAGTTTGTCTCCCATAGTTGAGGTCTACCTATGATGTAAATTACAGACGCCTCTCATCTTTTTAAGTGGTGGAACTTGCACTATTGCTGACTGACTAAATACTTTTTTGCCCCACTGTATCTTTATTCAAGAAAATAGAGAAAAAACAAAAATGGCAAAAAATGGCACAATGTGAATGTGCATGTACCAAGATACATAAATGGTTTCACATAAAAAGGCAAATAAAAAATCTTAGATAACGTATATACTCGAGTATAAGCTGACCCGAGTATAAGCTGAGGCACCTACTTTTGCCACGGAAAACTGGGTAAGCTTATTGACTCGAGTATAAGCCGGGTATGCATTGTCCCCCTCATCCTTGTCCTGCTATGTGTGGCGGTAAGCTTATTGACTCGAGTATAAGCCGGGTATGCATTGTCCCCCTCATCCCTGTCCTGCTATGTGTGGCTCCCCTTGTCCTGTCCTGGTATGTGGCTCCCCATCCTGTCCTGGTATGTGGCTCCCTCTATCCTGGTATGTGGCTCCCCTGTCCTGGTATATGGCTCCCCTTGTCCTGTCCTGGTATGTGGCTCCCCCTGTAATGTCCTGGTATGTGTGGCTTCCCCTGTCCTGTCCTGATATGTGTGGCTCTCCCTGTTGTACGCATTGCTCAGCTCCCCGTCCCACATTGCTCAGCTCCCCCGGTCCTGCATTGCTCAGCTCCCCTTTCCCGAATTGCTCGGCTCCTCCGTCCCCCATTGCTAGGCTTTTCCCCTTCCCCTGGTTGTATGCATGGCTCACATTGCCCCCCCTCACCATCATACTCACCGTACTCGCGCCTGCATCTCCGTTGTCACGGTGCTGGCAGTTCTCCTCTGCTCAGCGGTCACGTGGTACTGCTCATTAAGGTAATGAATATGTGGTCCACGCCTATGGGAGTGGAAACGCGTCCATATTCATTACTGTAATGAGCTGTACCACGTGACTGCTCAGCACAGGAGAGGAGAGCTGCCGGCGCTGTTGCAACGGAGATGCAGGGATGGAGATGCAGCGAAGGAGGGTGATTATGATGTCTTCTGTCAGCCTGCAGCTGTCACTGTGCCACAGCCACCGGCTCCTGTTGCTGCTATGCCGCTCCACCTCCCCCGCCAGTGTTCTGGTATGTGTGGCTCCCCCTATCCTGTCCTGGTATGTGTGGCTCTCCCTGTTGTACGCATTGCTCAGCTCCCCCATTCCACATTGTTCAGCTCCCCCAGTCCCGCATTGCTCAGCTCCCCCGATCCCGAATGGCTCGGCTCCTCCGTCCCCCATGGCTCGGCTCTCCCCCTTCCCCTGGCTGTATGCATGGCTCACATTGCCCCCCCTCACCATCATACTCACCGTACTCGCGCCTGCATCTCCGTTGTCAAGGTGCCGGCGGCTCTCCTGCTCAGCGGTCACGTGGTACCGCTCATTAAGGTAATGAATATGCGGTCCACGCCTATGGGAGTGGAAACGCGTCCATATTCAATACTGTAATGAGCGGTACCCGGTGACCGCTCAGCACAAGAGAGGAGAGCTGCCGGCGCTGTGGCAACGGAGATGCAGGGATGGAGATGCAGCGATGGAGGGTGATTATGATGTCTTCTGGTAGCTTGCAGCTGTCACTGTGCCACAGCCACCGCTCCTGCCACTGCTATGTCGCTCCACCTCCTGTTATGAAAGGCAATTCAGTACTACAATGGACATAGTGGTCAGAGCACATACAGTGATCTGACAATAACCCAAAATCATAGAACGAGCTCTGAGACGTGGGAACTCTGCAGACCGCAATCCCTAATCATCTCCAAACAACTAACTCTGCCTATGCAACTCGGCACAGCCTGAGAAACTAACTAGCTTGAAGATAGAAAATAAGCCTACCTTGCCTCAGAGAAATACCCCAAAGGAAAAGGCAGCCCCCCACATATAATGACTGTGAGTTAAGATGAAAAGACAAACGTAGAGATGAAATAGATTCAGCAAAGTGAGGCCCAACTTTCTTAACAGATCGAGGATAGAAAAGGTAACTTTGCGGTCTACACAAAAACCCTAAAGAAAACCACGCAAAGGGGGCAAAAAGACCCTCCGTACCGAACTAACGGCACGGAGGTACACCCTTTGCGTCCCAGAGCTTCCAGCAACAAATTAGACAAGCTGGACAGAAAAAATAGCAAACAAATAGCAAAGAAGAACTTAGCTATGTAGAGCAGCAGGCCACAGGAATGATCCAGCGAAAAGCAAGTCCAACACTGGAACATTGACAGGAAGCCAGGATCAAAGCATTAGGTGGAGTTAAGTAGAGAAGCACCTAACGACCTCACCAGATCACCTGAGGGAGGAAACTCAGAAGCCGCAGTACCACTTCCCTCCACCAACAGAAGCTCACAGAGAGAATCAGCCGAAGTACCACTTGTGACCACAGGAGGGAGCTCTGCCACAGAATTCACAACAGTACCCCCCCCCCTTGAGGAGGGGTCACCGAACCCTCACCAGAGCCCCCAGGCCGACCAGGATGAGCCACATGAAAGGCACGAACAAGATCGGGAGCATGGACATCAGAGGCAAAAACCCAGGAATTATCTTCCTGAGCATAACCCTTCCATTTAACCAGATACTGGAGTTTCCGTCTAGAAACACGAGAATCCAAAATCTTCTCCACAATATACTCCAATTCCCCCTCCACCAAAACCGGGGCAGGAGGATCAACAGATGGAACCATAGGTGCCACGTATCTCCGCAACAATGACCTATGGAATACGTTATGTATGGAAAAAGAATCTGGAAGGGTCAGACGAAAAGACACAGGATTAAGAACCTCAGAAATCCTATACGGACCAATGAAACGAGGTTTAAACTTAGGAGAGGAAACCTTCATAGGAATATGACGAGAAGATAACCAAACCTGATCCCCAACACGAAGTCGGGGACCCACACGGCGTCTGCGATTAGCGAAACGTTGAGTGTTATGCTGTGCTATCAGGCAACACAGTGTGCAGTAATCAGCGCACATACAGTGATATGGCAATAACCCAAAAACAATAGAACAAGCTCTGAGACATGGAATCTCTGCAGACTGCAATACCTGAACCTATCCTCACACAACTAAAAGCAGCAGTGGATTGCGCCTAACACTACCTATGCAACTCGGCACTGCCTGAGGAGCTGACTAGCCTGAAGATAGAAATACAAGCCTGACTTGCCTCAGAGAAATACCCCAAAGGAATAGGCAGCCCCCCACATATAATGACTGTTAGCAAGATGAAAAGACAAAACGTAGGAATGAAATAGATTCAGCAAAGTGAGGCCCGATATTCTAGACAGAGCGAGGATAGCAAAGAGAACTATGCAGTCTACAAAAAACCCTAAAGCAAAACCACGCAAAGGGGGGCAAAAAGACCCACTGTGCCGAACTAACGGCACGGCGGTGCACCCTTTGCGTCTCAGAGCTTCCAGCAAAAGAGAATAGCACAGCTGGACAGAAAAAACGGGAACAAAAACAAAGTAACACTTATCTAGCAGAGCAGCAGGCCACAGGAAAGATGCAGTAGCTCAGATCCAACACTGGAACATTGACAAGGAGCAAGGAAGACAGACTCAGGTGGAGTTAAATAGCAAGGCAGCCAACGAGCTCACCAAAACACCTGAGGGAGGAAGCCCAGAGGCTGCAATACCACTTGTGACCACAGGAGTGAATTCAGCCACAGAATTCACAACAGTACCCCCCCCCCTTGAGGAGGGGTCACCGAACCCTCACCAGAACCCCCAGGCCGACCAGGATGAGCCACATGAAAGGCACGAACAAGATCTGGGGCATGGACATCAGAGGCAAAAACCCAGGAATTATCCTCCTGAGCATAACCCTTCCATTTGACCAGATACTGGAGTTTCCGTCTAGAGACACGAGAATCCAAAATTTTCTCCACAATATACTCCAATTCCCCCTTCACCAAAACAGGGGCAGGAGGCTCCACAGATGGAACCATAGGTGCCACGTATCTTCTCAACAACGACCTATGGAATACATTATGTATGGAAAAGGAGTCTGGGAGGGTCAGACGAAAAGACACCGGATTGAGAATCTCAGAAATCCTATACGGACCAATAAAACGAGGTTTAAATTTAGGAGAGGAAACCTTCATAGGAATATGACGAGAAGATAACCAAACCAGATCCCCAACACGAAGTCGGAAACCCACACGGCGTCTACGATTAGCGAAAAGCTGAGCCTTCTCCTGGGACAAGGTCAAATTGTCCAGTACCTGAGTCCAGATCTGCTGCAACCTGTCCACCACAGAATCCACACCAGGACAGTCCGAAGACTCAACCTGTCCTGAAGAGAAACGAGGATGGAACCCAGAATTGCAGAAAAATGGAGAGACCAAGGTAGCCGAGCTGGCCCGATTATTAAGGGCGAACTCAGCCAACGGCAAAAATGACACCCAATCATCCTGGTCAGCAGAAACAAAACATCTCAGATATGTTTCCAAGGTCTGATTGGTTCGTTCGGTCTGGCCATTAGTCTGAGGATGGAAGGCCGAGGAAAAAGATAGGTCAATGCCCATCCTACCACAAAAGGCTCGCCAGAACCTCGAGACAAACTGGGAACCTCTGTCAGAAACAATATTCTCAGGAATGCCATGCAAACGAACCACATGCTGGAAGAACAAAGGCACCAAATCAGAGGAGGAAGGCAATTTAACCAAGGGCACCAGATGGACCATTTTAGAAAAGCGATCACAGACCACCCAAATGACCGACATCTTTTGAGAAACGGGAAGGTCAGAAATGAAATCCATCGAAATATGTGTCCAAGGCCTCTTCGGGACCGGCAAGGGCAAAAGCAACCCACTGGCACGTGAACAGCAGGGCTTAGCCCTAGCACAAATCCCACAGGACTGCACAAAAGCACGCACATCCCGTGAC